>NW_024581077.1:731159-937511 GCF_017639235.1 Corvus kubaryi | reverse complement strand
AGTCAGAATAACAATTTAATGGAAATTAAAGAAAAGGGGAAAAAAAAGGTAAAAGAAAACACTGTCAAATTGACAGAGTCAAGGTACAACCTGACACCCTGTTAGGCAGGGTGGTGGTAGCAGTCTGGTAGAATGGTGGCTGCAGTCCTCTGAAGCGGTGATCCTGTAGTAAAACAGTCTGCTCTTCCTCAGGAAGTCCAATGGTGGCTGTGTAGCTCCTGTCCTCTGGAAATCCAGTGGGAAGCCGGTGTCTCTGGTGTTCAGCCTCAGATTATATCCACGATGGGATGCTTGGTTCCTCCCTCTGGGCGGAGCATCTCACAATGGGGTAACGAGTCATGAGGCCAAGTGTTGATTAGGCTCATTAACAGGAGAATAGTCCGGAGGGAGTTATCTCTGAGTCAGGTGGCAGGACAATGATGGGCAATTAACAGAAAGATAGTCTGGGGGGAGGAGGCAAGGAAACACTGCCCCACCTGGTTTCAACGGCTCCTGAGGATGGTAATAGAATACACTGCAACCCAGGACAGTGCAAAAGGCATCCTGCTTTTCTATGGGCTGTGACTCACAAAGCACATCCCAGGTTTAAATATCTGATTAGAAAGGTATACCATTGCCAAGTCAGACTTTTTCTTCAGGAGCAGTTCCCAAAAGCAGTAGGTTGCTTTCCTTAATGGAGATGACAGTAGAAATGTGAAAAGTCAGAAGAAACTTGTACTTTCTCTCATCTGCTGAAATGTTTAAAAAACAGTGTCTAAATGTTCTTGAAATTTTATTTCCAAGGATGCAGACAAATCTATCTTGGGGAACTGTTTCCAGCACCTGTAAAGACAGCTGCTAACCTACAGGACTGTGTGACAGCATAGGCCTGGGCAGAGATGCAAACATCCTTCATTTCTCAGAGCATTTAGCTTCTTTAGAAGTCTCCCCCAGGTCCCCAGGTGGTCACAGTTTAATCAGTTTATTAAATGCATGCATCTTGAAGTCAATCTCCTTTTCCAGTCACCTCAGAAGCAACCATACAGTTTCAGTTTTCAGAAAGCCTCTGGGGTATCCACAGTGTGCTTTACATGGCTGTCATTCCAACTCCTTTTCTGTCAGCAGCACCTTCACACTGGGAGTGCTATTTATGGAGCTTCCTGAATTTTTTATGGGGACCCACACCTCTGTTTTGGCAGCAGAGTTACACCCTGAAAATTAGCACTATCACAGCTGTCTTTACCAATTCAGCATATAACTTGCACAGGTGTTTTCTTTGAAACAACTTGCCTTAAACATCTGATTGCAGCCTATTTCGGTGTACTACAAAACACCAATATATCTGAATTTATGATTTTGAAAGGGAAATTGTTCTCCCCTTCCTTTTTTCCTTTGTTTTTTCAATCTCAAAGCTATGTTCAACAGGAAAAAGAAAGCATGCAAAGGTTGCTTCCATGGTCTTTCCCTACCCATGGAATAATCTTTATTGATAGAAACAACTAGTCCAGAGCAGGGTTACAGGAAGACATTTACACTGTGCCTAATTCTTGAGGTCCTTAAAAATCTTTACATCTACAAAGCTACATAATTTTCAAACTCTGTCTGAAAGGAAATCTGTCCATGAGCAAAAATACCCTTGTGTGGAACGATAGACTCCTAGAGTTCCATTTAATAGCATAAATATAGGATTCTATCGTGCTTTTTAATTCACAAACATACTAGTGCATCCTCTAAGTAATATAAAATATGACATAGAGCATTTCACTGTTTGAAACGAGAAAACTGAAGTTGCAGGGGAACCTTCAGGATCTCAAGTGCCACTTGGTGCTTTGGTTGGACAACTGAAAAACGTCCTAAGATCTGAAATTCATCACACCAGTTTTTAGCTGTCAACAATGTTTGAATCCATATCTGAGCAGTTAACTGAGAGAAACATGCACTTTAGAGCAAAAGTCCTCTGATTTGTCTTAGCTATCTACCTTAAAGTGAGATGAATCATATCCTGTAAGTGCCTCCTTTTTCTCATGTGATTACTTAAGACAGTTTATAAGGCCAAGTCAGATACGATGTTGACACCATAATCTTCTAAATTAAGTGAAATTAAGCTAATCTGTCACATGTTTAATTGCAATGCAGAGAGAAGGCAGAGAAAGAACAAAGTTCCATCTATGCTCTAGGACATCACTAAAGTGTCAACACTGAAGATGGGAAAATACAAAAAGAGGATACATCTGCTCTCTTTTCTTCCTAATTACAATTTTTTTTAAAATCAAAATTTTCTGTTTATTTTCAGCATCACTTGTGTGATAACTTCTGATCTGGAGATAATTTGGTAATTCTCCAGGGTTTTTTTTAGTACAAAATGTTAAAACTGTTTTATATGTTGCGTGCCACATTTCTGATCCCTCATAGGTAAAGTGTAAGATTTCTGGTGTGAAAAAATCCTGAATATAACCTCAGTGACTGAGAATATTCTGTGGTGTTTTCTTGACATTTGTTACCTGGATAAATGACATACCATATTCAAAGTGAGCCCCTCATAGAAGGCTGTCAGGTTGCTCCGGAATTATTTCCTCTTCACAAATATGAGCTGATTAGTTCCAATCATCTTCTTGTTCTTTATGCTTATGGAAATCTCTACAGATTACAGAGAAGGGAAGAGGAGAGGAAGATGCTGATCAGTTTTGTCCCTGGTGTCCAGTGACAGGATACACAGCAGTGGTTCAAAGTTGCTCCAGGCTTGGCATTAGGAAGCATTTCCTTGTCCAGAGTGTGATCAAATAGTGTAACAGGCTTCCCAGAGAGGCAAGTGATGTCCCAAGCCTGTCAATGTTGACAAGACATTTGGACAATGCACTTAACATGCTTTAACTTGGATTGCCATGAATTGTCCAGGCAGTTGGACTAGATGATCATTGTAGGTCCCTTGCAACTGAAATAGTCTATTCTATTCTATTCTATTCTATTCTATTCTATTCTATTCAGCTTTCTTCCAGGATTATTTGCACCATCACCTTCCCAGGGATCTAGGTGAGGCTGACCAGCCTGTAGTTCCCTGGATCATCCTTTTTGCATTTCTTGAAAATAGAAGGGGCATGTACTTTCTTCCAGTCTTACACTGAAAATTCAAGAATTTAAGCTAAAATGATGGGCTTATTTGTAGTGACTAAAACACCACCATGTGTTCAAAGAGAAATCCCTGGCACAGAGATGGAGTGGACAGAAACATCACTACAGTCTCAAGCCATCTGCAGCAACTGTGTGTCAGGATGCCATTACTATTACTGCTCATCATAAAACATATGGTTAGAGAAAGTCAGGGCAGGGAGATTAAAGTTCAGCAGAAAAAGTCTTCAAGGTTAATCCTTGAAGCCAAAAACTGGCATGTCACGCGGTTCTGCTAATTACTAACCCTGCTAAGATGCTTAACTAAGACTGCATGGAAATGCAAAGCAAATGGAGGCCTAGCTTTAGCTATCTGTTTTAACTGAAAACAAACAAAAAATACACAGAGCACTTCAGAGTCAAAATTTGTAATTGTTACTGATGCTTTCACAGCGAAATCTCACAGAACCCAAAAATGGAATGTTAATGCTGCCATCCTCTCTTTCTTGCTTTTTGTTCTCTTTGTTCTTTTCACTCTCTTGTTCTCCAGCAGAAAATTTAGTCCCTGAATCAAAAACATAATCCTGCATTCATGAAAATGTTCATTTATAGACCAAATGCACCCTTAATTAACCTAATTAATTAAATATTTTCTCCTACTATGACAGCAATGACAATTTAGAGTGACAAAATTCTTTGTTGAAGTATTTCTGGGCATAGAAAGCAATTCCAGAAGAACAGAGAAGGTTCTTCTGGGAATGTTAAACTATACAAATTGTAAAAATTTTCAGGGTTAACACCATACACAATCCTCTCACGTTTAACCTGATATGCAGAGATTTGAACACTTAAATTTATACAAAAACCTATGAATTTCAAATCTGCTGAATATCTGTTTTTCCTATTTATATCCAGTGCTAATCCTCGGAAAAGAGTCTTTTTATAGCAAGTCCTTTAAACCAGAAAGAAGAAGTGGAATATATCTCCCCAAACAACTGGAGGCAGATATAGCTGACAATGTATAGCAATCTAGTAACATATTGTTGTTTACACCATCCGGAAATGAAACTCCAAATAAACTACTCCCCTCCCCCCGCCCCTTCTGGTAAGAGAGGGACAAAGGTGGAGACTGTGGGTTGAGATAATTTACTGAAGGCAAAATGCAATGAAATAAGAAACACACAGTAATCATCAGCAATCTTAAAAACAAAAGTATACAAAAAAGAAGGTGCTTTACCCACAAAAGTTGTTCGCCACTTCAGATTAGTTCCGTGTGGCTGCTGGGACAAAGACAAGATAGTGGCCGTTCCTGTACCCAGTGCCACATGACTTTCCACAGACAAAGACAAGATGGTGGCCATTCCTGTACCCAGTGCCATATGACTTTCCACAGACAAAGACAAGATGGTGGCCGTTCCTGTACCCAGTGCCATATGACTTTCCACAGACAAAGACAAGATGGTGGCCGTTCCTGTACCCAGTGCCACATGACTTTCCACAGACAAAGACAAGATGGCGGCTGTTCCCACAGATGGCTTTCACCCTCCCCAGGCCCAAGACACTGGAAAACAATGACGGACAAATCCCCAAAAGCTAGATCTTCTGCGTTGCACTGCACTGCTGCTTCAGATGCTGGACTCAATACCATGCAGCTGCTACTAGCACCACTCCTTCTGGTCACTCCACCCTGCTCCACCCGGTTCTGCTCGAGTTCCTTCAGCTCAGCTCTGCCTGGCTCAGCTCTGCCTGGCTCGGCGTGGCTCCTTTCGGCTCGCATTGGACTTGGCTGGGCTCAGGCTTACCTCTGCCACTTGGTTCTACATGGCACTTCCCACACTGGTGCTGCTTTTCAGCACCACATCTTGGACCCATGACTCAGAGGAGTGGGCAGGGGACAGGCAGAAGTGGCAAAGGATGCAGTGCACAAGGCTGATCCCACCAACCTACTGAGCCGTGGAGAGAGGGAGGCAAAATGATCCACTTCCAGGGTGTGCTCACGTTTTCCTCCCCCTGGGAGCATGCTGCCAGCAAAGATGTGAGTGCCATAGAACAGCAGCCTGGGCGCACTCCCATGGCTCTCAATGCTGCTGCATCTCTGCAACCAGGGCGTATATGAAGGGTACTCAGGTATCAAACACTTCTGCATGGGGCTGGCAGAAATGACACAGGAACTAGGAGACACCTGTGCCCTACTAGACTGACAGTGCAAGGCAAAGAATACACTTGTTCCTCTCAAATATCAGTAGGGCTACAGGTGAATTCGGCTACAGGTGAATTCAGCTCCAGTTGTCCAAATATGAAAACAACACTGATTGTCAATGTTCTGCTACGTTGCAGACACAGTCCACTCCAGAGAACAATTCATCGCGTTCTGTAACAGAGCCAAAAGAGGGGGAAAGAACCCCAGTGTAAGGCAGTTCTTCAGAAAATTGGACCAGTAATTTAGACTGCATAATTACCATTCAGCCAACTAAATATAATGACATTAATGCCATTCAGAACTTGATTCAGTTTCCCTAAGAAAAGTGTTTCTTACTGTTTGAATAACCCCAATGAATCTTGCATTGATCTCCACCTATTTCTTCAGAAGGACATGATCTTTCTCAGGCCTATCTTCCCCTCACATACAGCAGTCTGGCATGTCTCAGATTGTCACAAATGGCACTGGTGCCTGTGTTTAAGCAATCAAACCTGGTCACGTTTAGTGGTGTAATGGACAAACAATGCTCACCATCAGTGTATACAGAAATATTCACCCAAGCTCCTGAAGTCAGCATGATAAATAGAGACAGAACATATTGCAGGACTTTGAAAGGGTCTCATGCCCTGGAACTCCCAGTTCTAATCAGCTCTCACAGATCAGAAAATTATGCATGACATATTGACTACTATCCAAGGAGTCAGAAATCTAAGCAGACCCAGAATTCAGAAGTCATGACTTCCTAACTTGTTAAAATATGCATCACTATTTGACATGGACCAGGTGTACTCCTCATTAAAGATGTATATGGAGAAGTCTTCTATTGATTTCAGCTATTGGCCTGACTCAATAGGAGCTATTCCTTCAAATATAAATACTTGTGTTGTACTTTCAAAGGTCCATGAGGCAGCCTGGGAAATGTGCCATGATTTGTGATGATTGCTCTGTCTTTTTGTTGTTTGCCTCTTGTTTTGGAGATCAATATTAGAGATTTGCTCTTATAAGAGTTAAGAGCCTGTTCTTAGTGATTGAATTATGCCATGATAATCTACCCCCTTGAGCTATTATAAAAACTGACTTAATAGTGTTGTCTTAATGGCATTTGAATATGATGCAGCTGTCTGAATCATATTGCTATAACTACCTTTTGATTGCCAGAAAAAAATTCTAATCACTCCTCTACTATTTCCAATACAGTGACGAAAAAGCATCTCTGAAAAAAATCCCACAGAAAATCCAATCCAAAAAAAGGAACGAAAACGCACAGAAAATTGAGGCTTCTGAAAACATTTCTTTCTTAAAAAAAGTGAATTGCAGTATCCTTTTAACAGCATTTTTTTTTTCTTTCTTGTGAAAGTTTTTGAATGCAGTGGATTGGCATTGTTCAAAAATTCTCTTCTCCTAATCAAATCCACATCCAGGTCATTAGTGAGGAAAATCAACAAGTCATGATGGGAGCATGCATTCCCAAATTAATATAAAACAACCATGGGTACTAAGAGTAACAACTTGAAGAGACTTGTATTCAACTACTTCTGACTAGGGAAAATAAGCCAAATTGTAAACCTTGTACATGCTGAGCTGAGACAAGTCTTCTAGACATACCTGCTCTTGTCCCTGAGGACAGTATCAAGGACATCTTCATGACTAGAGTGAAGGCTGCACACACAAGCAGCCCAAGCACCCAATCAGACTGCTGTCACAGCTCACACCCCTGAAATGGTTTGTCTCTGTGTTTTTAGCCTGTTCAAATGAAATCACACATTACAGAACACTCCAAGAGGCTGGCTGGCTGTCAGCACTCCACACAAAGCCCATGTGGACAGGATGAGAGTGGCAGGTGTAGTGTACCATCTGCACAACCATCTGGAGATCACCCTTCCTCAGAGTGCAGGAGTAACGCCAGGGCCTCATTCTTCTACCACGGACATGAAAGGAAATTTCATAGAATCACAGGATCCTAGACCCCTTTGGTTGGAAGGCACCTTAAAGATCATCTAGTTCCAACCCCCCCAGCTCTGGGCAGGGACACCTTGCACTAGACCTGGTTGCTCAAAGCCTCGCCCAACCTGGCCTTGGACGCTTCCAGGGATGGGGCATCCACAGCTTCCCTGGGCAACACATTCCAATGCCTCACCACTCTCTGAGTAAAGAGTATCTTCCTAATGTCTGATATAAATATGTTCTCTTTCAGTTTAAAGACATTACTCCTTGTCCCACATGCTGTGGGAATGAGGCCTACAGCTATGAGACATGATGTGAGATATGTGGTAGAGAGATTTCCATTAATATGGTGTGCTGAGGGGCTGATAGGTTACACATTTCTGGTCCATCCGCATGCAAGTCTTCATAATCATCTCTCTCTCTGTAGCTATCAATATCTTTTTACATACAAAATGACTGCCTCCCCCATTTATGACAGCAGCAACAGGTTATCTGACTACAGTCTCACCTCCACTTCTCCCAAAAGTATAAAATGGCATTTGAAATCCTCCGTGGCAGAGGATGAGAATACAACTGCCTTGCAGACAAGTTGATGGGCTTGCTTCTCTCTCTTCCCCAAAGAAGGGATGTCTCTCTGGTAAGATTTTTTCCTGCAACTCCATCAGAATGTTCCTGGAAATACTTGCATGCAGCACTATAGACTCACATTTTCTAGGTCTAGTGTATTTATCACTGACAATCTCACAAAAATTTGTAGCCTGTTTCTTCAATATTCCACAGTATTTGTCAATCTGTGATCATAAAGGTTCTTAATGAACTCTCTCTTACTCATAGTGGCAAATCAGTAAATCACACTATTCATGAATCTGGCATCCTGAATATGACCGGAATTATAGTGTAACCCACACTATTGATACATCTGATATCTTACAGAACGCGACCAGACTTATAGTGCCAAACTAGTTATAATCAGAAATTAAACTGAGCTGCACCCAGTCCCTTCACTCTGTGAGGACAAACTAGAAAGCAATGGGGCTTATTTTCTGCCAAATTTCTGTACCTCTAATGCAACACATGTTCTGTTGAAAAATAGTAATAAATCCAAAGGTCCTGAATCCATTTGTTTTTCCATGTCATGTGTCTTTTCAATTAAGTCACCTTATGCAGTGATGCTGCCTCTATGGCACAAATGTGCACAGTGCTCCTGGCTATGGCAGTAGAATCTAGGTGGCGTTAAGCATTCAACAGACCAATCAATAAATATTTTTATATAACCAGGAAAGTACACCTCCAAGGAAACTGTATCTAGAGTAACATCATATTTCCATAAATACTTTTGCCCTGAAGGTAATTCCCAGAATGTATCTTTAATCCGATCCAAAAAACCACCAAAATATCTTCCTTTCCTTTATTTATTCTGTGGCTGTTGTGGCAGGTGCCTCCTGCAGGGCATTCCAGACACTCACTAAAAATTAAAGTGATAGGCATGTATATATCTAAAAGTTTGGCTTCAAGTTTAAGCAAACACTTCTACTGCCTCTTCGTTCAGCCGAGAGAGAGTGGCATTTTCATACGACTGTTCATCCCACCTCTCGGGAGTTGTCTGTCACAGGATGACTTCTTTTCAGGAAAGGTTCTCTCATTGCACCCACAAGTGACTTCAAAGGAATAGTAGATAACCAGTTAAAGGCAGGTGCCTTATTTCCGACTGCATCAAGCTCAGTGACATGATTCTCCAGTTATTAGTCAAAATATTTTTTTCTAGGGAGCTCTGTAATTACTTTCAAGTTTCCTCATTTTAGTTATATATAGAGAAGTAATTCTTCACCCATATATATGTCAGAAAGTAAACATACAATTGATGCAATCTTCCCCCTCCAGGTTGATATTCAAAACCATCCTCAATTTTCTGAACCACTTATTTGTATCAAATATCTTTCCAGATCTCTTTATACTCACCACAGTTCATCCAGAATTACTTCTGCACATGAGACCAGACTCCCAATTTTAAAGAACATTGACTATTCCTCTAATAACTTAGAATATTCTTTTCTCCCTTAGTTAGCTGCTCCATTGTCTCACAAAATATTTTAAAACCTGAAACTGTGGAAGCTAATTCCCCATTTAAAGGCACTTTATTGATAGTAAAGACCTTGGCAAATGACAACTACAAAATCCTTCTTACCTGTGCTAATCTGTATTGCCAAATCTGAATGCTGGCTACTTTATTCCATATTTAGCTACAGGGACAAAAAAAAGACCTTTTTGTCATTATAAATGCAACCGCATTAAGGGTTTTTGTGACCTGGCCAAAGATCACACCTCATCACATGGCTGTTTTCTAATAGCTATGCAAGTAGGAGGTTGCAATGCAGGCACAGACTTGAAGAGGCCAAGGATAACAGACAGATGTTTTACTAAAAGACCAAATGTTAAGATGGTGAGCATCCTCAGTTCCCATTAGAAAGAAATCTGGCCAATTTATACATTGCATCTCCATTTCAGCAAAGGGTATGTGCTTATCTTAAGCATGTGGTTAAATCCCACTGAAAACAACAAGAGTTAAAAAGGTACTTAAACAAATTATTCTAGGAAGACTGGATCACTCACATACTTAAAGGCTTTGTTGTATCAGAACTTTTGACCACCACAGAACTCCCAATTTAATCTATTGCATTTCTGGATCCAACATTAAAACTGTCTGGCTAAATATTCACACAGGGTTGCACAGCATATTAATACTTCATCCAGAGAGCTGGCTACACTAATTTCATTTCAAAGGGCACTCCTTGTATTTCTTTCCAAATATTTATCACAATAGTTTGTGATACTGACTCCAGGAAATTAAAACCTATAAATTCCCTGTCTGGTTAGATGAAAATCACCACACACACACACACACACACATACACACACACTAATTGGTTTATCCATATGCAAATGTTACAATTAGAGATAATGGCTCTGGAAAGTTAACAGCTTAATCAGTGTATCAGAAGGCTAAAGACATGTCCCACCAGTTTTCTCAAAAATGCATTTTCAGGATATTATAATTTTATTACCAGACTGATAAATAAACTTTATCCTCTGAGCTCATATGAAACGTTAAGAGGGGGGGAAGTACAGGAGTAGGAGAATTAATACAATTTTTTAATACACAGGAGGAATCAGGGACTGTGCCATGGCTCCCCTTGAAATAAATTGTATTTGTTCTTTTTCCCAATTTTGGCATTTCCAGGTGCCTGTCTGTTTTTAACATCTTCTTCAGCCTCAATAAATTTTTTGAAACAAGGCTTTGTGATACATTCAGTGAATCACAGCTGAAAAATAAAAGTAATCCCTCAGTGGGATAAATACACTCAAACTGGAGAACAGGAAAAAAAGGTATTGTTTTTTAAAATTTATGGTGATACACTTTAATAGTTTTTTTCCAACCTTGTTTTGTTTTGAAACTGTCAGAGAATGTTCACTGAATGCTTTATAAGCAAAACAACTCTTTCCTAAGGCTATACAAACAGTAGTTTAAAAAAGAGATATTTTCCTAACACTGATTAAAAGAATCTGTGAACTCAGGGGAATCATTAGTTGAGATCAAGCTCTCAGGCCACATTTACACCTTAAGAAGTATAAATTATTTGTTGTGCTGATTGCCTAAGCCACATCCTGACCAGGACAGACAGGCAAGGTCAGACAGAAACGGTGTCATGTGCTTATAGAGGCAAACACAGGGCTCAGGCATGAGCATCTATTGTACACACTTTTTTTTCCCCTGTTCATGTTAGTTCGTTGCAGTCCCTCAGAACACCTGAATCAGCATCTCTTCATATGAACCCCCACTATTGCATTTTTGTTTGCATTTATTGGACATTTGAGAAGACAGCATGTGAACCACACAGATAACATCACTGTTTCATCTTTGAAAACCTGGTGTAGAACTTTTTGGACTGAAGAGACTCAATGACAAAACAGACTCAGAGTCTGAGAAGAATTTTCAGGAACTCCTGTTCTGCAAACATGTCAGGTGAGACTGGACCTTGGCACACAGCACAGTCCCTCTGAAAACCCAGGGTGGCATGATTATTCGCTCAATACTCTGATTAGCTTCGATGGAAGATCTGTTTCAGCAGTGTCCGTAGCATTATGTCACGGCATAGCCCCAGAAAGCAATGGAGCCCCACAAAGCCTCTCACTCACTTCCCCCCTGCCCATCCCAGTGCAATAGGGGAGAGAATTGAAAGGTTAAAATGAGAAAATTCATTGGATTGAGATAAAAATAGTTTAATGGATAAAGCAAAAGACACACACACAAGCAGAGCAGAATGAAGAATTTACTTCCCATTTCCTGTGTTCAGGCATAAAAACACCGTCACTCTGAATGTCCCCCCTTTGTTCTTCTTCTCCACACTTTATATACTGAGCATGATGCCATTTGATGTGAAAAATCCCTTGGATCATTTGGAGTCAGCTGTCCCAGGTGTGTCCCCTCCCAACTCCTTGTGCACCCCTATCCTCCTTGCTGAGGTGGGGTGAGGAGCAGAAGAGACCCTGGTTCTGTGTAAGTCCTGCTAAGCAGAAGCTAAAGCATCCCTGCATTATCAACACTGTTTCCAGAACAAATGCAAAACACAGGCCTGCACCAGCTACTACGAAGGACATTAACACTACCCCAGCCAAAACCAGCACAGGTCAACTCTTAGTACTGGATTTAATCAGTAGTACTCTATTGTCAAACCAGAGATGGTTCAATGATTTGTATTGCAGATGTGAGCCTGTGGAAACCCAACATGAGTCTCTCTTTTTTTTCCTGTACTTCTACTCTCTCTTAGCATAGTTTGCAGATGATTTTTTTTTAGCATATTATCCATAGGTGACAGTAAGCTGGTCTTTTTCATACCTGCTCTTCTGTTTTACTCACCGTAAATTCTAGGTCTTATTCTTTGTTTCATGCCTCAGTGCCCCTCCCCCCCCCCCCCCATATTTAGCTGCTCCAGTACTTTCTAGAGTTGCTCCCTCTGTTGCAACATTGCACCAGTTTACTTTCCATTCTTTTCTTTTCCTAATCTAGGAAAAAAGATTTTAAAATACAGTTATCTTAGAAAAGAGTAATTTCTCTAAGTTCTCAATATACCACAACAGATCTTTAAGGGATCACTGTCCAAAACACATGAAGTAACACAGTCAGTAGCAACATATACTACGTGAAAGCACAGAATCTCCCATTGTGCACCCTGTGTAGCATTGCCAAGATAGTGTTTTGTAAAACAGTGAATTTTAAACAAAAAATATTACTATGTGTCTTTATAGTAATTTATTATAAAATAAAGGGTAGATTTTCATAACGCTACTCCCAACAAGGATTGAATACAACAAAATTCAACAGGATAATTAGTTTTAAAACTTATTGAATAACACTATTTTGTATCTTTCATAACAATACCGTAACTTTTTAAGAAACTCCCAGTCACTGTACCTGTCTTCTTGTCTCTCTCTTCAATTATGTAGTCATTAATGCATAATAAACCTATTCCAGCTGGAGGTCCTAATGTAACTATCTCTCTTTAATGAGGCCAGCTCTGAAAATTCAGCTTCAGTGGGTCAGATACATTTATTTACTTTTTGCAGATGTAAAGAGCTTTTGTCAGAAACCTTTTGCTTGATTACAGCCAAATTTACATTCTTGGTATTTCTGACCTATACTGGAGCCAAGACTGAGAAGATATTTGAATTCTCATCTTGGAAGCAATTAATCTCATGTAACTCTAAAGATGAGATTCAACAGTGGGTATATACAGTTGACTTCAGATGTCTAAATCATTTTATTCTACATTTAAGCTGCAACTGCCATCAATATAGACACTTGTTCAGATAGATCAATCACTTTCTAGACTCCACTGATTGTATTGATGAGAGATGCAAAACAACTGCCTAAACATATGTTTGTAGCACTATTTAACCCTCCACAGAGACTTACCAACATCTGTACAATGCTGGCAGCTATGACACAAAATCCATGGGAGCCATCTGTATTGTGGAGTAAAACACAGGGGCCAGCTGATACCCTTAGATATTTTATGCCTATGGGCAGACAACTGAAGACTTCCACTGACCATACCCACTGGAGAGTTTAGGTAAGTGTACATCCCTATATATGGAACATTTAGGTTTAGGTTTCTTAATCTCATGCTGAAAGCCAACTTTTTTGTCTCCAACTCAGAATGAGATGTCCAGAACTGGTGTCTTGCTTTGCTCAGATTGCTACCCAACATGATACAGAGGTAGGAGTTCTGAGGCTGAGGTCATGTTACCACTAACTCAGGGTTTGCATTAGGCATTCAAGCTCACTCTCGCAAAATATAAGCAATTTATCCTGACTTTCTCAAGACCTTTTTTTTCTGGCCTCAGTATTGAATTGCTCAGTGCTGTTCTGGTCATAGCAGAGCATAAGAAAAACTACAGATGGTTTTAGACTTCTCTCCTGCATAGGCAAAAATTAACTTTGCAGTCTTAAGGATAAAGGCAAAATATTTAATATGCATCTCTTCCTACTTCCGTCCCTTCCTACTCCACTACTGGAATAGTCCTCCAACAGTAGGATGCAAGTCCAAGAAAGCACTGGTGTAGTGGGTACACAGGTGGCAGAGCCACAACCATCTTTTATCTCAGCTAGGAGGCTCAGTTGATCTTTCAGCCTTCAGAGGCAATGTCATGTGAAGGTGCCACCGATTTAAGTGCTACACACTATCTTCTTCCCTAAGAAAATGATTAAACTATCTACACGAAAATCTGGAAGAGTGACAAGCACTGCACTGTGCACAAGTACCACTCCTCACTCTTCTAAATCTTCCTTGTGAACCTCCTTATAGCCCTCTAAAATTGTTGTTTACACTCTCTTTAAAAAATCTTATTATTTTTTTGCATATATTTTGCAAAAATATTAGCTATGGATGAGGGGGGATGGAATCTTCTATTTATTCAAATACCAACTCTTTTACTGAAATATGAGTAACTTATGTCTCTGTTTAACCCTTGTCTCTTTACTCAGAAATATTTTCAAAGAACATGAGTTCTTCTGAAGCAGTTTCTCACTTTGAACTCAAGCCTATTCTTTATCATATTAAACATTTTGAAATAACGCCTAATCCTCCAACTCTTATCAAAATTTCCAGCATGTTTTCTATGGACAAATCACACAAGCTTAGGAGCTCTTCAGCATCTGGAGCTAATCTTACAGATTTCTGATGTCTGGAGTCTGTCTGAAGCACAGACACAAAAACATGTTCCCTGATGCAGAATCTGTCTGACCCTTTTGATTGTCTGCTCTGTATCCTCAGTCTTCAGCACAGTGCTTTAAACATAGCAGGTGCACTACAGCTCCTATAAAACAAACTTGAGCCTCAGTCTAAGGGAAAGGAGAAATGTTAAGGATAGCAAGTCTGGGCATTATGTGCTTTGTCCTGGGAAGTGATTTTAGCACATGTTATATCAATTTAATATTGAGCATGAGCCACCAAGGAACTGAGAAAATCCCAACTGTATTAAAGGGGAAGCACTATGTAGGGACCGGATACCATTCTGGCCTGTCCAAGAATTCCATGGGACTGCAGTGTATCAAAATTCAATGAGTTGTTTTCTCAAAGTGGTGTCTGACAAATACTAAGTTGACATTCTGAAAACTCGCTACATTCATAGAATTTTATTTGTCATTATTATTTACATTGCAGGTGTACCTAGAAGGCTCTTTGAGTTACTATTATCTGTATTAGTTGTACATCAGAATCAGGCCTTTAGAACAATCCATTCTGCCACTTCAAGAACTACTCAGTTTTACTTTAAAAGTTCTTCCCTTTTAAGATAAAATATGGTTTTCACCATTCCTCTCATTATTATCTTCTGCATTCACCTCAGTATTGCCTTGAGAATAGCCTACTGTGGCTTTGGAAATCCCAACCTTTGATTATTTTACTGTATGTTTTTTAATTTAAACTACTGATGCAAAGAAATCATGTTGAACAACCCTTTGAACTGTAGAAATGTGAACACAAAGATACTCACTGACCTGAATCTGAACTTCCAATATAAAAGAGCAGAGAGGAGATGGATACAAGTAGACTGGCAAGGCTGATGAATGAGCAGGATTTCTTATTTACCTGTCCAAGTCCTTACTAAACAACACCGCAATTCTTCCAAATAAAAGGCCTATAACGTCTTTTGCTTAATCTTACTTTAATTCATTCTCATCATTTTAAGCTGTGATCAATAAACATTTTTATTATGTTTCATTTATGTTATTTTAGGATTCTGAAAAAATTATTTCTTTCTCCTGTTCTTGTTACAAACTTTTGTAACAGACTACTCGCACTGGTCTATTTCCATGTTTATTAGATAACTAATGTTTATGAACAACATAGTTTTTCTCTGAAAGGTCTATATCTCCCTCACTACCTTATCCCATTTCATTGTGTTGGGTTGTATTTGGTTTGCATAGCAAGGTTTTGGTAGCACAGGGGCTACAGGGCGGGCTTCTGTGAGGAGCTGCTGGAAGCTCCCCACATCATCAGAGCCAATGTCAGCCAGCTCCGAGGTGGACCTGCTGCTGGACAAGTCCAAGCCCATCAGCGATGTCGTGGTACCCCTGGGATAAAGTATATAAGAAGGGTAAAAAAGCCCTGCACAGCTGCAGCCAGCATGTATATGTGACAGGAACAGCCCTGCAGACACCAAGGTCAGTGCAGAAGGAGGGGCAGGAGGTGCTCCAGGCGCCGGAGCAGAGATTCCCCTGCAGCCTCTGGTGCAGCCCCTCATGAGGCAGCTGTGCCCCTGCAGCCCATGGAGGTGCAGGATGGAGCAGAGATCCATGGCAGCTCCTGGAGGATCCCAGCCAGAGCAGGGGAATGTCTGAAGGAGGCTTCAGACACTGAAAACCCACTCTGAAACAGGCTCCTGGCACCTGCAGCCCCATGGAGAGAGAAGCCCTGGAGCAGGACTTGTGACCTCCCTGAGGGAGCTGTGCTGGAGCAGCCTGTTCCTGAAGGACAGCGACCTGTGGGAGGGTCCCATGCTGGAACAGTTCATGAAGAATTGCAGCCCATGAGAAGGAGTCAGGTTGGAAAAGTTCATGGAGGACTGTCTACTGTGAGAAGGACCCCACATTGGAACAGGCAAAGAGAGTGAGGTTTAACCCTTTTGGAAGGAACAACAGAGACATATGATGAACTGGACACAGCCCTCATTCCCTGTCCCCCTGCACCCTGCGAAGTTAACACAGAAAAGAAAGAGGGGAGGGGGTTTGTGAGGGAAAAGATGTTTTAAGGTTGAGTTTTATTTCTTCTTATCCTATTCTGAGTTGAATGGTAATAGAGTAATTTTCCCCATGTTGAGTCTGTTTTGCCCATGATGGTAATTGGTGAGTGATCACTCCCTGTCCTTATCTCGACCCACAAGCCTTTAATTTTATTTTCTCTCCTTTGTCCAGTTGAGGAGAGGAGAGAAGCTTTGGTGGGCATCTGGTATTCATCCAGGGCCAGCTCACCACATCAGTTAATCAGAACTGCCCTCCACATATAACAATTTTACCAAAGTTATTTTTTTTTCACATTACTACACTTTCTACTTTTTTTCCCCCTATGGCTATTTCATGGTCTAGTTGTTCTTTCTTCTTATAGGATAGTCTGGTGCACAACCTTGTCTATTTTCCAAACAAGCTCCTACATTTCAGCAGCCACCATCTATTCATTCCCAAGACTGAACAGTTAAACTGTGCAGCATTGTATTGCACATAATAAGGTTAACAAGGACTTGAGTGACATGTTTCTAAAAACAAACAAGCAAACAACCCTCTGAATGACTTATAAAAAAATTCATTATACACAAAAGAATTTAGACTTATTTTGTCTTAGAACTGAGAAACTATCACATTATGTGAATTTTCCTTTATATTTTTCCCTTTGGATGAACAAAGCAAATAAAAAGAGCAGAGGAAACAAACTCCGATGAACACAAATCCTTTAATTAGCAAACCAGCATCTCTGACTAACCTCCAGACTTATGCAATAATATTCTGCTAAAGGAAAAAAAAATCATTACAAAGTTCACTTTTAGCTTTTCCTCATGCATTTTTTTGGTGTTTGAGGAGAACATGACACGCACGTGGGGCCCAGAGGAGACACATGACCAAGTGGTATGTAACAGCTCCCTAACAGCAGAACCATAATCTGTTGGTCCTGTAGGGCTGAGACAAAACTGTGTGGACCTTAGCCAGTCCATGGCTGCTGACATGCAGGACAGGGTCCTTGTGCCCTCCTTATTTAGCTTCATAGAGATTAGCCGTGGCATTTCCAGTTCTCAGAGCTCCCTCCTCTCTCGACAGACAAAAACTTAATAAATGGCCAAAATCCAAAACAAGATGATTTTAATGATCTATTCTTGTAATGATCTCTTCCTGATACCCTTGTAATCACTTCATCTATCAAGACAAATAATCAGTTTTTAAGTAGAAATACTGAATAACTAAAAATTAGCCAGTTTGCTATTTCCTACCTCTGTGGAAGTCTAAATTCTGATGGACTCTGTTAACAAAACTGTGTTACAAGAAGCTCCTTTCACTTCAAAATATTAACAATAGAAAAGAAATCTGTATATTTACTTTCTTTTTTAGTAACACATCTTAGGGATAAAATACCAGTAGTGCCTTAATCCCATTCATAGCACAATTTTATCAATGTCCAAGCCATACACAGCTCTTTCAGCAAGGGATCCAGAATCAAAGTGTTATAACAGTTCCTGTTACATCCTTTAGACCATTCAAAATTACTACACATTTTCTGTCTCATTATGTTTCTACCTCTCTTTCCATATAAGTAAGTTATCCATAAACCCATAATATTATACTCTCCTAGAGTGCATGCCTGCTGTTATTATCAGTTCTCCAAAACTCCGAGTATTCGCATGTGCAAATTGCAGCTATGGTGATATTTTTTGTTGATGGACATAATCCTGCTGTTAATATCCACAGAAGTCTTGATATATATCTGTTGTTTTATGCATTGCCTCCAGTATACCATAAGTCTCCAGCCATATTCATTAGATTCAATTAGTGACATTCTGCCCTGTGAGAATCTGTCAATAGAAAATAGGCACAGTAATGTTCAGAAAATTGTCAAAATAAACATATTTTAAAATGCATTAGAATACTGAAACCACAGTAGACTAAAATCCATCAGTACCCATGTACTTTACAGATCATTCTACAAAATCCAATAGAAATATATAAGCATAGATAAATAAATAAAATTCAAATAAATAAAACATTAAAAAAAATAGAAAAGATGAGAGAAATGTGGCAGGGCCTAACAGTGTCATTTAATCCTTTACTTTAAAAACCAGAGTGCTGACCCTTAAAATTACATTGGATGGGTTTCAGTTAATTTCCTTTTGAAAGTACAGTGTTAATATTTTTGCTAGTGTTTGTTTATTTATAGTTAACATTTCTAGATTATTTCAGAATTCTTATCCTTCCCTGTCTGCATGTCTTTCAATATCCCATTCTTCTAATTTTAACTGATCCACATTTGCCATTGCAACTTCTCTGTCCAAAGTTTTCAGTCTCTGATTGATTTTAAAGAGTGAACTTTTATCATCATTGATTACTTGGTCCAAAATTCTATTAAGGAATGGTGAAGTATTTCTGCCTTTGTCCTGGTTTCTTTCAGACTGTTTTTCTAATTATTAACTTGAATTTTAGTATTGTTCTGTGTCATACTTAGAGTTCCTATAAGGATGATGACATGTATGGATTTAATAACAGTCTTGATTTGTTTATCTAATTTATGTAATTAAAATTCATAGTGAAAGGAACTGTGCTTCCAGATGGATGGGGAACAAGTGATAACTTTACCTGGTTATGTGCCACTCTACAATCTTCCCCAACTGTAATTTTACTTTTGATATGTCTTCGCAGTTTGCTTTCAGGAATGCGGTGTAAGGCAATATAAAAACGCTTAGTAAAAACAAAATATCTGATTATTGTTTCTTCTTTGCCAGGGGCTCACTCCAGGGGCCCCTTCCAGCTGAGTTTCCCACAGGCGCTGCAGCAGGGGTGGTGTGGCTGCTGCTCCTGAGAGTGCTCCAGGAGAGGAGTCCTTCCCACAGGACACAGCTCTCCGCGAACTTCCCCAGCGTGGGTCCACTCTCAGGAGCAGCAGCCCCACCGCCCCTGCTGCAGCCTGAGCCCCTCCCACGGGCGCACAGCCCTCCCAAAACTGCTGCACCGTGGCTCTCTCTTCCACAGGATGCAGCCCTCCAAGGACAGGTTCCTCCAGCCTGGAAGCAGGGCCCTCTCTCCCCACCGGGTCTCCCACTGGATCACAGCCTCCTCCAGGCATCCACCCGCTCCGGTGTGAGCACCTCCCCCACGGGCTGCGGGTGGATCTCTGCATCCCCCATGGACCCGTGGGCTGCAGGGGCACAGCTGCTTCACCATGGGCTGCACCACGGCCTGCAGAGGCACCTCGGCTGCAGTGCCTGGAGCACCTCCTGCCCCTCCTTCTGCACTGACCTTGGTGTCACCAGGTTGTTTCCCTCACATGTTCCCACCTCCTTCTCTCTGACTAGAAGCAAAACCTTGTGACTTTGTTTTGATTTTCTTCTTAAATATGTCATCACAGAGGTGTTACCAACCTCCCTCATTGGCCCAGTTTTGGCCACCAGCATGTCCATCTTTCAGAGCCATCAGAGATTGGCACTGATGGACATGGTGGAAGTTTCCAGGAGCTTCTCACAGGAGCCACCTCTGTGGCTCCCCTGCTACCAAAAACCAGGCCAAGCAAAACCACGACAATCTTTTATAATCTTTATCTTCACTGAAATACTGTGTGATTTCTTGGTAAACTACAACTTTATTTTTTAACTTTTATAAGATCTTCCATACAAAATTTATGTATATCTGTCAACATCTCCTGGGTTTATAAGTTATTAGTGGCACACAGACAGAAAGACAGAGAGAAGGAGAACAAACGTAGGAACCTCACTGGAAGTATCCTTGAGGGATGCCTCTGCTTGCACTACAGCCCATTTGCAGATAGGAATACAGTCCTAACTTACCTATCCAGCTGAGTCAAGTCTATACAGTTCCAGGGATTCCTGCTGCTGCACTAACCACTTTGGAGCTGTGGCTCCCCAAAGCACTTGGCATCAACAAATGAAAACAGCTACAGCCTGCTGAAAACAGCATGTTCGGTTTTGCATTCAGTGTGTAAACTGTAAGCTGGTTTCAACCATATTTTGTTACCCTTTGAAATGTTTCCTCAATAGTAGGTTGCACCATCTGTTGCACTGTTTGCCTGCATGTTTTGCTTGTTAAACTGCTCCCCCAGCAGCACACAAAAGAGGAAGAGCAGTGGTGATGCCTTTCAGGAAGATGTCCCTGTCCTCCGCCTACCTCCTCCCACCCCAGTGTTGCACTACACACAACAGATGCTTCCCTAGTCCTACCTCATGCTTATTTATTTTAGGATCTAAGACAAAATCCACTATAAAACCTATGAGACTTTAAAATTTGTCAATCTTATTCCTTGTGAAGCTTATAGGTATGTTTTATGTGCTAAGGACAGAGAGCCCCACATGCCGAAGCAAAATATTAAGATGAATCATCTCAAAATTCACTGCGGGGTGTGAGCTTTGATACAGCTAATCCAGAATGCCCTTTTAAACATGGAAGAAACTTTGATTAGAAGTCAATAAACCTGATTTTTGTTGTTTGCCTACTGACAAACAATACCTAAATGGTCCTAGTATGAACTCTGTCTCCTGGTTAAGTGTTGGCATATTACCATCACAGGAAGAATACTATTTCTTGGTTCACATAATGAAGCAGGTCTTTCCTTTCCTTCAGTTGCTTTTCATCCTTAGTATCTAAGCAGCATAGGGAAAAAATTTAACAGCGCTTTTTTTTTCTTTCTTTCTTTCCTGGTGTGTTTATTAAGCCTGAGCAAATAACATACAATGACTTTACATAAAATATTCTCTGAAACATGTTGACAAAGCCTTGCACTATTCTATATAATCCCAAATTATTCTCTTCATGAACTGGATGAACGATGGGAGGAAAGGGAAACCCAGTGAATAATGCATACAAATAAGACTACAGAATGCTCTGAGTAAATTATGCAACCCAAATATATTCAGCCAGTTCTGCTCTGAATAACATGGCATAGTTTTCTCATCACTTTAAGCCACCTCAGCAACAGGGACCAAAGAGGAGCTGAGCTCACTGAATGGGAAAGGTTTTTCAGGATGAAAATCTGCCTTGAGCTGTCAGGGCCTCTGTCCCAGCTCATATCAAGGAACTTCATCCTGCAGGAATACAAGACCCAAATATCCCTTACACAGAAGTGAACACTTTTCTTGTGCCATCTTCATCTCAAGGGTCATACCCGTCACACATGGCTGTAGGATTGGTGTGATACATTAATATGATTCTCTAATTTCTCACTACAGCTGCTATTTTAGGAAAGTATTGACAAGTATCTTGCTCTTTCTTGAATTCCCATACAAAAGATTGTCATGTAGACAAACATAAATATTTACCTACTACTAAATGTTGATAGCAAATCAATTTTAAAAACTCAGCAAGGTCACCACAGTTGAGCTTGATGACAACATCTAAAATATTTCTTCTGAAACAGAATGGCATCTGACAGATGAAAGAGAGATGTCCATACATAACTAGCCACTCCAGGCTTTCTTTGTAACAAACACAGAAAATCAGGTATTTCTAAAGTGAAATTAGGCTCATTCTGGATAGGAATTTGAAACAAATCAGATGAATCATACTCTAAAAGGCCTGTAACTATCCATTGGCTGAAAATGGAAGCTAAGATGACTCGTCTCTGTTGCAGAGGCTAAACGTGTATACTTAACCTGGAGTGAGTTCAATCCCACCCACAAGCCTGGCTGCATACAGAGGCAGGTGCAGGTTCCATAACAGAGCCGTGTCATACAGCGTGGGAGCACACCAGCTGGTACTAATGATCCCTGAGCTTCCTTGGGAAATCTGTCCCAATATTTCTGTGTCCAATACAGTGAACCAGACACCAAAAGAAGATCTGGCCTCTTGGAGTTTATTTCCTCCTCTACAATCTTTTCCAGGTGGCTGAGCCCTGATCAAATATTTATAGAACTAAATATTTCTCTTCTCTGTGGGAGGGAAACAGTAAAAGTACAAATCCTAATTTGTTTTTGCAGAGGGCTGGAAATAACAACAAACAGGTCATTAAAACTAATCCTCTTTTTCATTGTTTTTTTCTTTTTTTTTATTTTTTACATTCCCTGCAGATGCGAATAAACTTTCCAAGGACAAATCTGAACCCGTAAGTTTCTTTCTCATAAGAATATTAACAGGTGAGTATGGCTGTTTCAGGAAATCTGCACAGCCTCTTCTACCAGAAATGCTTCTTGGTGTTTTATCCACAGAATTTGGTAGCTCCCAGATGTCCTCATCAGTGAGCATGCCCTCACACAGTAAGATATACACAAACCCAGACACACACAAAAAAAAAGCCCTCATTTAAAAATGTTGATATTCTAAGGGAAGAGACAAAACCTGACAACTTCTCTTCAGAAACTGAGGCTATTTGAGACCTATGTCTGTAAAAATGCATTGGAGTTACAGGTATTTTAATCAGTGAAATTTTATTAGGAGATGTTTGCAGGCACAGGAACTCATTTTACTTACAGTGCCAGCACTTTTTCAGGCACGTTTTTGTTCTGTGTCAAAGGAGTTAACCAAAAGAAACTTTTGGACAGGGTTCAGGTGGGCAATTGTATGTTGCCAGCCTGTTTTGGAGAAGAACAGTATGTACAGCGCAGATGTGGGCTGTTCTCATCAGTATCAAAAAGCTGTCCTAGCTCTATTTTCTTTACTAGAAATGGCATAGTTTTATATATGCTCTTCCTCAACACATTGACTGACTAAAATACAGATTTTCATTTTGACTTTCAAGAGGTGAAGAACCTCAGCCATGGTAAGCATAGGAAGTTTCTTTCTCTTTAAGTGACTGCCTGTATTACAAAGCCACTCAAAAAAATCCCCAGCTTTCAGACTGACAAGGAGATGAGACACAGACATGTTGAAGCCTGTTTTGCCAACTGCAGTCCCTCCTGTTACATGCCATTTCCTCAGCAATGTGGCTTTCCTCAAGATGCAGCACTACAGATCTTCATCACTACAACATTGGTCAAAAAAATCCTTTTGACAAATATTTTGATTCTCAGAAACATGCAATTCACTTTTGTCTAGCAGTTCAATATAAGAAAAAAATTTATTTAATAGTCTTTGGGATAAGGTGTATTTTTCCTTCCGGTGTGTTTGGGGTTTTTGCAGCACAGGCAGCCAAGGAACTTGACATAAATCTAAAAAGCCTGCTCCTACCAGCATATGAGGACAAAGGGCTGTATTGTGACTATCTTCCCTAGTAGTCCCAATTTAGTCATCCTTACTGTCATATCATCTAGGTGATGGAGCAATTCAGTTCACTGCCACCCACCACTGCCAGACACTTTAAAAAAATTCTGTGAAAAGATGTTATAACAATATGTAAATTAGATAGAAAACAGTGCTGTTTTCTCATAACATCTAGACTATGTTGTACTGTCATAGGTTAGCAAGCATAGTCCCGGAAGGGACGTCCTTGCTAAGGGGTGCTTACAGTTTCCTCTGGGAACTGATAGAACCTATCAGCTGGCCAGTTTGAATATGGACAATTCTCTAAGCCACTTAAAGTTGTGATCACCTCTGTGATCCACATTTAAGAATAGGCAAACTCCCCCTCCAAGCTCTCTCTCGTTTCCGGCACTGGGACAAGTGGCTGCAGGCCCCGTGTGGGGCCAGCGGGCCCGGCCAGGCCCTGCCTGGGCCAGGCCAGGCCGGGCCACGGCCATCCTGGAGCCATGGACCTGTTCCAGCCGTGGAACCCCCCCCACTGCCTTGCCGTGGGCAGCCGGAGCGGCTCGGCTCTCCCCCCTCTCCACTGCGATAAGAAAAATTCAACATTCCAGCTGCAAAGCTGCAAGGCCGAGGTGAGATTAACCCTTTTATTGCTGTGAAGAGCTGAAAACCTGAGGGAAGAGAGAGAGGAGATGCTTAAAGCTGAAATTCTGTTGTGAAGCTATGATATATCAGAGTATCCTGTTGTAATTTCATGAAGATATGGGGGGTGGAGTGTTCAACTCGTGAGCAAAAGCACCTGCGCTGAGATAGGCAGATGCTGACGCAGCTGTAATTTCATGAGAAGTTTGGACAGGGAGAGATGAACCAGATGAGGACTTTTGCTCCGAACAGGAAAGGAGAAAACCTCAGTCCGTAGAGATGCTCCCAGAGATAGTCCTAAAGATGAAGATGATGAAGACCCTTTGCTCCCAGGGAAGGAGAAGGGCCTCTGTTTTTGTTTCTGAACGGCTCAACCTTAAAATTATACCCCAAAAAACTTCAAGAGTGGACCCTCGAAAGCAGTTGCGGGAAAAGCTGCAAGTCGGGGGAAAGGACTCACACGCAGGCAGAGAGACTCCTCTTCCTAAATGGACTGAACGATATTTGGAAGTGGGCGGCTGTCTCGTTGTGATAATGTTTTCATAGCATGAGCAAGAAGAGACTTCTCTTTCTAAATGGACTGAACAAGGTTATTATGGAAGTGGTAAACAGACTGAACATCTTAAGGGTTGTCTTTTCACATTGTCAGTGGGAGAAGGGAGGAAGGTGGGGGGAGGAGGAGAGTTCTGAAGGTGGTATAATCTTTTTTCCTTCTTCTTTTAGGTCTGTTAATAAACTTCTTTATATTCTTTCAAGTTTGGTGCCTGTTTTGCATTTCTCCTAACTCTTATCTCACAGCAGATAAACAGTAATGAGTATTTTGGACCAAACCACTACACTAAATTGGTGTTTCCGTCCGGTTACAAACCGAACCCGCGACATGTACATTTTCTAGGTCTCTAACTAGAAGTTCAGGAGTGTAGGAAAGTGGATAATATTGAAAATATTCTATGATCTTCAGAGGAAAGACAAATAAAAAGAAAGCTGAAGTGTGACTTAAGTGTAGGCAGGACCTAACACTTATGTATTCATACTTTCTGCTAAACCTGCTGAAAGGAGAGAAACTAAATAATACTTTTAATGTTTTTTTAAGCAACAAACAATGAATGATTGGAGAGCAAGTATCAGCAGAACTTTCATTATTAATGACTAAATAGTAGCTTATCCTAATACTATTGTAACAACAGCAACAAAAAAAAAACACCAAACCAGAGTATCTTAAGTCAGAATGTGGAAAAGAAAATGATTCTGCACCTTTTTACAGTTGTGCAGGATGCCATTAGAAGTCTGTTCCCACCAAGTCCTTTTTATGTCCACAGACGAGATTCAGGTAAAGAATGTCTGCTTAGCTGAAAGATACTGACATTGGTGCTGGGAGAGTGGAGAATGAAGACAGGCAATAGAAGAAAATTAATTCATCTCATCTAATGTCATAGTTCTACAGTGGTGAGTCCATCTAAATTAGTTGTCCTCACTCTGGTAATAGAAAGTGGAAAGGATCAGACACTTGTAGTTACCACGTAAAATTTGGGTCTGATTTTCCAACATGTCATGTCACATGAACCCCACCAGACTGATCAACACAATCTGAACAAAATGACAACGGGGAGCTGTACAAAGCAGTGACTTGCCAGGATATTTGCTGCCATCAGGTAACAGTACAGTTTAAAACATATGAAAGAGAAGAATGAGGTGCCATGGTGTTCAGAGGAAGCCTTGTAATGCTTTTACTATATAGCAACCAACATCTCAGGAACCACAACACAGCATGGAGGATGTGAGTAATCAAAACCAATCCATGTGTTTGCAAATGCAGATCTTAGGTTCTATGGGGATTTTCAGAGGAAAAATACTTAACAAAATTGAAGGACTATTATTCCAGTTCTTAATGTTTTTAAAACATAAGCTTGAAAAACACATTCAACTCAACAAGCATTGGCAGGTGCCATGTGTGATTTCTGTTGATTTCAGACTGTGCTTTAACTGTCACCTAATGAAATAATGTATCTGTTAAAAGCTCATTGATTTTATTTACCTTTCTGGTAAGTGAGAATAATACTGATAAGCAGGACAGTATTTGCACACAATCTTTCATGGTATTCAATTTATTTTGATTTATGATAGTTCTGAAGTCATTGCACATGTTGATAGTAGCAAGAGCAGATCAGTCACCTGAAAAAGTCAAACTTCTGCTAAAAATGAGACAACATTAATTCCATCCAAGGAATTTTATTTCAACTTGAATCGTCTTCCCAAGGCAACCCACACGAATGACCCAAAGATCTTGGAGTAAGTAAAGCCAGCGAACATCAGGGCATAAGAATTATAGCGGTCCCTAATACAACCTGACCATATAAAAAAAAAGATAATTTAATTTAATTAAGGATTAGAGCGTTTGTGTGGCACTATAATTGTCAGGAAGCAGCAGGCTACTCCTTAGGAGATGGAGGCCAGAAGCTGAGTGGGATGACGATGGTGGAGGAGGTGCCCAGCCATCCCAAGGACCTCCAGGGGCCAGCTGGGCCAAGGCGAAAAGGAATTGGTTTGAAGTCAGCCCTAGAAGGTGCCAGAGGCTGTGTAGCACTGGGGAGGAGGGCAGGGAAAGATTAGAATCCAGTCCAGAGAGGGACACCAGTATCAGACACAGCCCTTAGGTGGCCTGGCAAGGGCACCAGGACAGGAATGCTGGCCCATGGCTGGGCAGAGCAGGACTGTGGCAAGTTGGGACCAATGTCCTGCGGTGTCACCAGGACAAGGAGTGATAGCCCTGCGGGGCTGAAATGGGGCCCTGGGCCATGGGCATGGGGGGAGGCCCTGGGCTGGGCAGGGCTATTAAAGCTTGGCAGGGACCTCAAAGCCCTGGCAATACCTAAGTATGACAGTGCTATTTTTATTTATGAAAGATCACTCAAATTAAATGTGTCAAGTATACATTCTATACATGTGGGAAATGCTAAAGAAAGATTTTTTTTCTGGCAGATTTCTGAGTAGCTAATACATTTCTCCTCTTCAGTACTGATTATATGTTATCCAGGACATTGGATATTCCAAACCTGTCGAGATTTAAAGGCTAATGTTTTCTAACTGAGGAGTGAGGAGGGAAGTTCATTTAGAGCAATGTCATTTATAAAATTGAGCTTTGACTGTTAAATTCCCAGGTTAAATATAAAATAGATTACCTTTTTTTTTTTTCCCCACTCTTAGACTTGAGCTGACAAATTTAGAAGTTTCAAAGTCTAAATCAGCACTACTTTCTTAAAGTATTCCTAAATAATTATCAGTGACTCCTCTTTTCTGCAAGTTTTCTTCACTTTCTGTACCCAATTTGGTACCATGAGTGCCATACAAGCACCCAAAGTACGGATATATAGGGAAGACCATAAACATGGATTTTTAGGATGCAAGGTTGTTGCCGTTTCTCAGTGCACTTATATTCAACTGCAGCAGTGGGTGAAGGTCAGAGGATCTGATCTGGGCAAACAGCACTGCTGTGTTTAACCAGAACAAATCTTTCTGCAGATGTTCACTCTCTATGTAGATATGGGGAAGAGGATGGTGTTAGAGCTTGTAGCATTAATATCATAGTCTCAAGGAGCACTGAATGGTATTTCAAAATAGTTAATTCTTAGGTAACTCCTTCTTAGTCCTTTACCATAACTTTCAATATTTAGTAGCATGCAGAGGAAGTCAGTTTTGCTGGTTTAAAACCTGCAGAAGATGCAAGAAATTCTTGCCTTCAGATGATCACTGCAGTGGGCCTTTGGTTCATGCTTTGCAGCTTTCCATTGAATGTGGGAGTACAGCACAGCTGTGATGTGCTTCTGAGCAGAAACTGTCGAACACCTGAACACAGAATTGTTCCTCAAACTCAGCCCTCACTGATGCATGAAACAGAAGTGCTTGTGTTCACACTAACCTATTTATGTCTGAACCTCACACAGCACCTCACCAGTTTTGAATGTACACAGAGGTTTCATATAGAAGGAGATTCTCCTTTGAAATAAATCGAATGACAAATTATCTCTGCCTGAGGAACCCCTTGCCACATTGAAGATTGTTGAAGCCCCACCTCTTCAGGAGCCATAGACTCCTTCTTGTCCTTCGCCTGATGTGATGATAATTATATACCTGTCACCCTACCGACTCCTTTTAGCATGCAACATTCACATTTTCTGCAACAACCTACCACTTAGTTCTCTTCCACTTTTTAAATAGTGCTGACTGGTAGTTTTTAATTAAGCCTTGACAGTTGAAATTTGCATTCCAAAAGCAGATGATGGTGCTGGCTTTGGATTTTCTAATATTTTGGAATGGATTTGGGTTGTCTATTGTTTTATGATGCAGAGCATTCTACTAGCACACAACGCTGCACGCATGCTTACCAGGACCTTCCAGGTTCTACAGACACTGTGTGCAAGGTTTAACGCTACTTCCCTGAAAGCATTGTAAATTGGCATTTCATGCTTTAATGCTTAGTTAATGGAGTATAAACAAGCATGCTGAGTGATTTCTGTAGCTCTGAGAGGAACATTGTTCTTGTCTGGTTCATTATTCGTTTGTACATGCCAGCTCACAAAATTGCTGTGGATAGATGGACAAACACCTAAGAGAAGTTTTATCAGTTTTGAGATTTAGGGGAGAAATGACCCAGGGAAAGACCCAAAGAATGGATCACTACAACATTTAAAGAGCTACAGTATATTTTTCATTTTTCTGTAAGAGGCTCTCAGAAACACTAGAAGTTCTTGACTTGACATGCATTTAGCTAAACAAATTTTCTCTTCACATCCATTGACTTCAATAGATTTTGTGCTTGACTGTGGTATAAGTCAAGTCATTTCTGATTAGGATCTACGAGCTAAAGCTTTAAATCTGCTCCAATTAATGCTTCTTTTGATGAAATGAGGCATATGTTGTGCTTCAAGCCAAGCCTCCAGCTTTTTAAGGATTTTCCATACAATTCCACTGATGATTAGTCACTGCAGGTATCTGTAGAACCAAACACCTTTTGCTGCCTTTATGACCAGTAATAGCAGAAAAATGCAATTACGATAGAATAACAAGGATGGAGCTTACAAAGTCACCTCTTCTGTCTTAGCATGAACTGTAAAGTTAAAGATCATAAACCTGATCAAACTCCTGGGCTGAGAGATACTTTGAGAAAATGTAGATAACAAGTTCATAGATTGTATTTCTGAAATTTCTCTTTTTTAAACTTATGACCTATGGATTCGTCTTCTTTTTCATTAATTATTTCTTATGGGTCCTGTATGACATCTGAAGCACAACAACAACACTATGGCTGTGAGATGGCAGCTGAGGTCACACATCCAAACCAAGGAGCAACTACTGGAGGCCTGTAAAAAAGAATACCACAGACAGCCTAGAACAATTTGCACCCTTTATTATCACAAGCCTTATTTAAATTCTTTATATTAATAGTATCTTTGGACCAAAATCCAGCAAAATTTCTACTGTACTGCTTTTACAGCACTAAATGTTGATTGGATCTTTTTCTTTTAAAAAATAAAAGAACAATAGTCCAGTTTATGTCTGGTCACTGAAAGATGGTTTCATCACAGCAAAAATTATGTAAATAAAATAATTTTAAAAATCAATTATTTAGATCCTGCTGTCAGGCACCAGAGCAGAGATTTCCCTACAGCCACTTCTGAAGACTATGGTGATGAAAGTCATCCCCCTGAAGCACATGGAGGACCATGCTGGAGCATATACTCATGCTGCAGCCCATGGAAGGCCCCATGCGGGAGCAGGGGGATGTGTCCTGAAGGAAGCTGCAGCCCATGGAGATTTCACATTGGAACAGGCTCCTGCTAGGACCTGCTGTCTGTGGAGAGGAGCCCATGCAGGAGCAGGTTTTCTGGCAAGACCTGTGACCCCATGGGGCACCCACATTGGAACAGTCTGTTTCTGAAGGACTATGCCCAGTGGAAATAGTGGAGCAGTTCATGGAGGACTGTGTCTCATGGAAAGGGCCCCATGATGGGGAAGAGAAGGAGTATGGGGAGGAAGGAGATGGAGAGATGAAGTGTTATGAACCAAACTAAACCTCCATTCTCTTTGCACTGCTTGAAGGGGAGAAGGTAGAAGACTCAGGAGTGAAATTAAGCCTGTGAAGAAGAAGGTTGGGGGAAGTTGTTTATAGTACTGTTTGCTTTTATTTCTCATCAGTCAAGTCTGTTATTAATTGGCAATCAAATGAATTAATTTCCCTGAGCTGAGTCAGTTTCATCTGTGCAGGTAATTGTTGAGCAATGCTCCTGTCTTTATCTTGACCCATCAACTTTTCATCATATTTCCCCCCCCCCATACAGATGAGCAGAGCGGCTGAGAGAGAACTTAAAATTATTTTTCTGATCTAATAATTCTGAGATTTGTTTTTGAGAAAGATTAAGTAAATATTCTGCAATTCAACTATCTTTTTATGTTTATAATTCCTTTTGTCTTCATTAGGACACACAGCATGAAGGAAAAACAGTCTAGATGAAGGTGTCCTAGAGACTGGACTGCCTTGGGTGCCAGTACAATCCCATTACCTTGTGCTGACTTAACACTCAGAACAGATGACTGGGTTATAATAATGTGTCCAGCTTTAGTCACAATTTATCCAAAGACAAGTTTGACTTTGGCTTGGAAACCTAGAAGTCAGATTTAAATCTCAGATGACCTCTGTTTTGCCTGGATAGGATGGCCTTCCTAATTCACAAGAGTGAAAAAACCTCTTTCCAAAGCAGAAGTAAAATTTGAGATGGAAGAAGGGGATATAAAACCAATCCTGTTTAATATGCAGGCAGCACAGACGGTGCAGAAGGCTGCAGTGAGCCAAGATGAATTAGCCTCCCCTAGCTTATAAAAATAAAAGAAATGGCACCTTTCAAACAAATCCTTCTGTGTAACAGAACCAGCCTTTGCAATGAAAATGCTGCCAAAAGCTTTCTCTTGGAGAAGCCTAGAGTTCATCAGGCCTTAAGCAACAATACTCTTTGGATTATCTGATTCACTGTATTCCTGGGTAATAGCAGAACCACTGACAACAATAAGGTAAGCACAGCAAGATGGTCATACAATTTCTGACAGGGCACCCGTGCTTCAATCATTCAGCAAAATGAGAAAGAGCTAAACACCATACCAGGAAGGAGCCTGGTTTGACTTTAGGGGAGAAGACTGTACCAGGTCTTGCCTGGTCTTCTCCACATAGCTTTTGACAGTCAGACACCCATTTCCTCCAGCTGAAGAGGTAAGACTTGACTTCTAGCTATAACATTCCAGCTGGATAATCTTTTAGTTCTTTTGAAACCAAGACCCAACATATGCAAAGTAGGCATTGTGAGATTAGGATCTCTTCAATAAGTTATCTTGGTTGGAGAAGGCAAGGGCCTTTTGAAGGTAAGTCTTACCAAAGATATTTCTCATCAGTCTTTTCTACACTGTATGACCTGAGACTCCTCTGGGTTCATCTATGTTTGGGTTTATGTTTGAGACCCAACCCTGTGTGTTCATAGCCCCTTATACTCTTCTACTCTTTCCCTTCATGTTTAATACATAATTGCCCATCTTGGCTGCTGAGTCTAGGGGTCATAAAGAACAAGATGGGAGCTACTGCTCACGGAAAGAGCATCAAGATTCCTCTTTGCAAATAACCAGAACTGTCAGATGGAACTGAGCTGTCAGTTGGAATTGTTGCCTAAGATTCAAGAAGACAAAAGTTAGAGATGTTGTGTCTTCTGTGGAGATATTTCTCTTTTTTAATAATACATATTTGCCTTTCTGGGCTGAGAGTGAAGTGCTGAGACTCCTGGGTGCAGCCACCGTTTGGAGTCATTGGGACAATCAGCACCTCACACCTATGACTGGAGTGAGTTTCTGAAGACATGCTGAGAACCTTTGATGGAAGTAAAACCTCGAAAACTTTATTGCTGTTGACAGCTGATAGAAAGTGAGTAAAGAAGACTTTTGAGGACAACTGAGCTGGTAAGATTACTCTTTTGATCCCTTAGGCCTTAAACCCCTAGACACCAAACAGTAAAGATCAGAAGGAGCTGTGTGGGGAATAAAAATAGTAAAATATTTGGGATGAGATTAGTAAAACCAGAGAGGCTTAAGTGTATTTGTCTGGAGAGGAGGAGACTAAGTGAAGAGTGGATATTTAGATTACGAAGATCATAGGGACTAAACAGTTTCTTCTCTTTACTATGTTACATATCAAAAAGACAAGAGGGGAGATGATTAAATGAAAGGGCAGTCCATGTGAAAGAAACAGAGAATAAGAACTATATGCAGCCTACAGCATCCTTTTAGAATTTACTCCCACATTAAATCTTTAAGTCACCTCTATGCCCAGATTTTTTAAGGAAGTGAGATAAATTGATGCTTAATAACAATATGCAGTATAAAGAAATTTAATATAATAAAATAGATAACAAAAGGTCATATATCAAGATGTAAACAACTCAGCCATGATGGTCAGTTAAAGGAATGTTATCTATCCCTTCACCTGATGTATTTTTCCACAGTAGCTTAGATATCTTACTAGAGAACCTTTCTTTTTTTAAAGCCAAAAGTTCACCGTTGTCAGAAACGTGATATGGGTCTAGACAGACCAATGGCTTAACCTGGCATGACAGGTTTTAGGAACCAGTGCCTGATCTCTCTGAATGTAAGAAAAGCACACAGCAGGAAGGCTTAGAGCTGGCTTCTCCTATAAAACCTGCAGGATGGTGGAGAAAAACAGAAATAGGTACAAGTGGGTGTAACTTCACGGAAGTCTGTTTCCAGGTGCTGAGGATCTAACCTGTTATATTTCAAATACCATCGTGGGTTTTTATTCCGCATGTATTCTTTACCTGTCGAACATGCATAATGGTGGGATAATTTATTTTGTAAATGTGACAATCAATGTCTTCTCCAAATTTTGTAGAGGATTAAAAGCAGGAGCTGGAGGCACCAGCATCACTGTCAGATTTCCCAACAAGTCAGTCAGAGATGGCAGCACTCTCTATTGACAAAGCTCAGCTTTTAGATTCATCCTCCACATGCATATTGAAAATGCTTGTAGCATCTTCAGCAGGTGTCATATCACTGTGCAGTCCCAGGTTATAATTAAAGCTCCTTATTTATCTGGGAAATGTGAAAACAATAAGTAAAATAAAACCCAATACAAAGGTCATCTTCTGAACTTCTAGGAAATTGAAAAACTTTTTGGCAAACCATATTAACAAAAAAATGCCTTTCCCATCAGCAAAGTTGCTTCTGGTAGTTCTAGGGATAACCTAAGTACTAACACGGTTAAAAAGGAGATAATTAACTTAATGGAAGAGCTTTGCTTCTCAGAGTTAGCTGATGAAAACTATTATAGTCTTTCATGAAAACACTATATATGTATTGGTCTGGGACTGAAATTCTAGGGTACTTTGAAGAAGATAAATTGAAAAAACAGATGTGAGTTTCATAGAAAAAAAATGCCTAATGAAAAATATTTTAAAACTTTCGTAAAAGAAAAACCCCTATTCACTTGGATTTACAATTGTTTATTTCTGCTTAAGGTAACCATTGGCATATTTATTTCACAGCTTTTTCTCCATTCTCTCTTATTTGATTTTTTTTTTCTTCGAAAGGCACTTATTTTAACACTGGACTCCCACTTATTTTAACAACTGGACTTTGGTTTTATTTTGGTTCTCAGTATGAAATTAAGGAAAATTCAAAATTCTTTGTTATGGTTCAAAGTGAAAATGAAAATGTAATTAACTTTTATAAAGATTTTTTCATTTAGTTTGTGGTTTTGGCATGGAAGAAGTATTTTGATGAGGATTTTTATGTCAGTTCTCCACAACAATTTCTGGGAAACGGAGGCCTGGGTATCTGAAAATTAAGGATAATTCCCATCCATAGTTGCTTTGAGCAAGACACAATAAGCATACTCCCTAAATCACAATGTAGGAACAGTCTCTTGGAATCAAAAGGAGATGTGCATTAGAAGAGGATGAGAACAATTTACCAATGTATTGATCTCACTGGTTATTCTGAAGTGAAACATCAATAATGGATGAGGTTTCATTCATCCTTAGAGTGAACCTATTACCAGTATTGACAGGCATAGCTCGGGGTCTTGTAGTCCAGGCCCACCATCTTGCAGCCTGGGCAAACAACTGCTATGGCTGCTTTGATAACGATTTTTGAGAGAACAAGGTAATCAGCCAGAAGTAAAATCAGTTCACCCAGGGGAAACCACAGTCTCTTGTCCACTTCTACCTACCTAGGGAAGGAAACTGATTTCACACATGAATGACTCTTCTCTGTTTTCTCATAGATTGAAAGAACACTGCTTCTAATCCTCAGTGGAAGGGGAGATCTCCTTAAATGCATTAACTGTGGATAGTAGCCTTTGGCTGATTCCCAGTACACTCATTTTGCTTTCCTGCAGAATGGTCACAACTGCACCTCATCTAAACCTTTATATTCTCTGGCAGAAATTCCCAGGCAGGCATGGGAAAGGCTGCCAGGAGAATCTCAAATTCATTGCCAGTTTACACATTGACTTTATGAGTTCCCTGATGCTTTCTCATCGCTCACAAACAAGTCAAAACTGAAATAAATTGAAGAACTGAAAGCAAGGTGTAACGTCCAGATCTATAACAGGATATATCATTGCCAACTTTCAAAATGCTTATAAAGAGAGTCAGAATTATCAGCACCATTTTAGATGTTGAGAAACTGAAATATGAGGATGTGATTTGCACAAATTCAGCTCATACAGAAAGCAGTCTCACATTTCCTGAGTCCTAGTCCGCTTATGCTGAAATTAACTTAGAAAATCCCAGAAATATTCAGATTTAGAGTCCCAAATTGTGAATTAATAACAAGAGAGGAGGAAAGAACAGGATAAAAACTAGTAGCACTGAAGGAAACTTACTAATACATAAGGAAGCCAGTTTGTTAGAAAGGAAAGGTCAAGATGCTTCCTCACCCACTGAATTAAGATATTAGTTTCACCTCAGTATACTGGAGCCATTGGCTACCAGCTGCATTTGACAGTAAATCAGGCAAGCTCCACTGATTTATAGCATAAACAAGGCTATACACTCAGTAGTGATCTCCATTCTTCTCCAGGACCCCCCAAAAATGGGCGTGCTGACAGGGAAAGCCAGCTGTGGAGAGACCGTGGAGGGAGAGTGAAGGAGAGTGTCTGAAAGTTCAGCTTTGATCCACCCTGCCAGAGGATGACGTATAGTGACAAGCAAGAGTCCAAATTTCCCAGAAAACACCAGAAAGAATTAGTGGGAATGAGCACTAGCTTAGTCCAGTCATTGTCTTCTTTAGTCTGGACAATGAAGCAAACTTTTCTCCACCATGAAGCAAATTTTGGGTGTTTTTTCTGCCTCCCATTACTGTATGTATATCCAGCTGGTGATTATTGACTGCTCTTTGAAAAAGGAAATGGAGAGACATCCGAGCAATGCATAAACAGGCTGAGGCTCAGAACAGCTGATTCTTTCTAGCAGTAAGTCCAAGTTAATAAACAATTCTGGATGATAGGACTTTCTCACCCTACACCTTAAAAAGACCTACTATTTCCTTTTCACTGCAAATTCAGTTTTACCACTCCTAAACACATAGGTAAATGTGTTCTGTGCTGAAAATAGCACTGGCATCCTGATGGATACCATGCTAAGCATGAATCAGGAGCATTTCTTGATAGATGTGAAAGGTCCCAACATACTGGACTTTATTACTATGAGGGTGGCCACTGGACTGAAGGCAATGATGATTTTTCTTCTATTCAGCACTTTCTGTGCTACATCCAGGAAACTCCATCCAGTTTTCAGCTCTTCAGTCCAAAAAAGATGCTTGCAAACTGGAGGTAGTTCAGGGGAGGGCACTGAGATGGTGAGGGCTGAAGTGCACATCCTGTGCAGAGAGGCTCGGGCAGCTGGGCTTGGTCAGCCTGGAGCTGAGAAGGCTTTGGGGGAACCTACTGTTTGGAAGAGTTTGGCCTGAAAAATTCTGTCCTTGGGGATTTTCAGGGCCTGACTGGACAAGGCTCTGAGCAACCTACTCTGCACTGACCAGGTGTTTGACTAAGACATATCCTAAAGTCTCTTCTAACTTGGATAAATTGTATTATTCTATAAAACAAAATGATGCTCTAATAGGTGAGACTCTGTGTGTATGACAGCTGGAATCAGTGGTCAACTCTGCCACAGCTTTCTTGTTATTTAACCAAAGATCCTAAATGACATTTGAACATCTAACTCTTCTTGCTCTCCTCCCTTCAGGAGGATTCAGGTGTTAGAAACCTATGCATATTTTTAGAACGATTTGTTCCATTCCATAGAGTTCTAAAGTTGAAATGACAAACTACTCCAGAAGATCACTGTGATGGTAAATTGATTGATGTTTTTATTACAGGTATGAAAAAAGTCAAAGGATCTTGATAATAACAGTAAAGTTCAATAAGTGTCGCTACGATGCAGGGTTGCTGATAAATGAATAAATCATGTAGCCTATAATTAAAATATAAAGGAGAGCTCCTGACCTTCAGTGTGTCTACATCACAGGTCATAGACCATAAAGCAAATAAAACACCCACTAGATTTTCCATATTTTGAGTCAATACCCACCCAAATGTGTTTCAAGGTGAAGAAGAATTAGCAGCTATTGCTCATTATCAAGAAGGCCTGAAAGAACAGATTTCAGGGGAAAAGAAAGCAATCCCTGAATTACAGTTAAGCCAGACCAGCCTTGAAAGTTGAGAAGTTGAGACATCAAACCTGTTTGTCAGACAGAGAGAAAAACAGGTGATAAAGCACAGAAGTTAAGACCAGAAATGTGAAATATGCTCAGCATTTTGAACTTCAGTTTGAAGCCAAATTCCCAGTAAACACTGCAGTAATTTCTGTATTTAGTTCTGAGTGTTGCTTTGCTCTTTTTAGTTATCTATCCCAGCTTTGCAGTGTGCACCTCTCATTTTACCACCCAGAGCTAAGCCCTGGCATCTCGGGGCGGGGCAGAGCAGACAGAGGAGAGTACATAAAATATCATCTTCTCTGCAGCCCCTGAAAATGTCCCAGTGCTCTTCCCTGTCACCCCTTCTGGCTTAAAAATGACTGGGAAAACTTGGTGGGCTTTCTCATTTCCAAGGGAACTTGATGCCTAAGTTGTTTGTACCTGACACACTGGACTTCCCTGAATATTTATAGATCTTAAAGATCCAAATTTTACGCAAGAAATATGCTTCAGAAAAAAGAACTCTGAGCATGGGTCATATAGCTCATGCCTTACATTTATGTTTATTTAGGTTTTGGGGTTTTTTTTAAACAAATCGTACAACTGCAGTTCCTATAGGGAAGTGACTGATTAACAGGCTCAGCAAATTGACAAGCCTTCGCAACAACTATAGACAGGACAGGAGTTGTTAAAAGACCATTTTCCAGTATAGCCTCTTCTTTTTAAATTAGGGCAAGGTTGCCCTCATTTATTCCGGAAAGTTCCTTGACATGGAATAAGTTGTCCACCATGTTTATATAATTTTCCTAACTGGGTATTTCTGACCATCGTGCCAAAAGGCAGGTATCTTTGGTTTTATTTCTAGCCTTATTTCTCAGTAATGCCTTTCCTACAGTGTTAAGTCCTTCCCTGGCTATTCACCAATGCTGGAGTGATCACTTCCATACATGGAAAAGTTTTAACTACAGAAGAGTCAGTAGCACATTCTCATTTTCTACCTTTTCTGCTTGCCTTCAGATAAACCAGAACTTGTTTTTCCTATGCCTGGAGTTAAAAGTTTAAACATCGTCATCTCTTCTCAACAGCAAACTTAAAGTGGTAGGTACTTCTGAAAGAGATACCAGATGTGTTTGAACACATCTCTGAAGAATCAGCATTTGTCTGTGAATTCTGCATGCACAACAATTTATTCCACAAAGCCATCTCAGCTGAATTTCCTAGAAGAGTAGCCTGTAAAATAAATGAACTCATATATCTTCTTAGGTGTGATGTCTTTTTTTTGGCAGGAGAAGCAGACTCTTCTTTAACAGCAAGGTAACATACTGCTTGAACTCAAGTCTGTCTATTTTTCATTATGATCCTAGTTACGGTAGTAAAAGCCTTCATGGTATTTTTAAGAGCCACGACAAAAATAAAGGAGACCATATTTTTACTTAGTTCAGCCTGTGCAGTCTTAATTATGTTTAATTTTAACTTATAATTTATTGTGTTTTCTCACATATAAACAAGAATATATAAAGCTACAGGAGTTAAGCATGAAAAAAAGAATCAAAACATGGGAGCATGTGGCTGTCATTTGGTCCGGAAGATATCTGAGGTTTTTTTCACTGTGAGTTACTTCAAATGTTAAAAATGGGTTATTTTCCATGCCATGTGGAAAAGTGAAAAACATAATTGAAGGACCTTCTACAGTTTTAGATTTCAAGACTCACTCTGCAGACCGTATCACTCCAAATGAAAAGCTGCCATCTCTCTGTGCTTTGTGATTTGAGAGCCAAACTGAATATCAAGAGGCACAGGCAACCATGTCTAGAATTAAACTTCTTTCACGCTTTGTATCATGAGACTTTGTATTCTAACTGCCAAGTTTTAACACTACAGGCTTAAATCTTCATGCTGAGGTTCTGCCACAGGATAAATAATTTTGAATTTTTAACTAAAATAGGCAAGCTATATCCAAGTTCAAAGTATGTCTTCCCCTTAATTAAAAGAATAAAAAAGTGCATTTATCCTGTGACCACTTCATGCACTTCCAGAACTTGGACTTAATGCATCAAGAACCTGAAATTTTGAAGGGAAGGGAAGGAAAGCCCCAATATAAGAGACATACATATGGTTCATTCTACTGTCTTGGGGTGACTTTATGATGTTGTATCCCATATCGCTGTTCTATGCCCAGAAATTAATTTTGTGCCTTTCTGTGCCTTTAAACTGAGCCTGAAAGGGGGAGAGAAAACCAAAGGAACTTTTAAAGCAGTTTGCAGTGTTTCAAGGACACATAGAGATAGAGATGGCTCTGTGTGCTGCTGCAGGGAGAGACAGGAGCAGAGGAAGCAGCTTGTTTGCTTTCTCGGCCAGCTTTTGGCCCTTTTTCTCTGGAGAGAGACAGAGTTGAACTTTGCTTTCCCGGAACTTTGGTTTCTTTTTCCCTTCTTCTTTTTTGGACTGTTTCAATATCAGAACACATTGGGAGGACTTTCCACCGAGGCCTTGGCCCTGGAAGTGGGCCCACTACCCCGTCACAGCTCCAAGGAAGGGGAAAGAGATCTGCGGAAGGACTCTGAAATTTTCCCAGGTTTCTCTCAGCAGAGCAAAAGGTTTTATTATTTGACATTATTATCCTTTTTCTGTGTGTCTGTTAAATAAATAGTTTTTATCTCTTTCACTCCTTTGAGAAAAATTCATTTTTTCCCAAACCTGGTGGGGGGAGGGGTGGTTGTAACCTGCCTTCTCTCAGAGGATATATTTCCAAATTTGTCCAAAACAGCACATCTACTTAAAATGAAAAGCAAGAAACTAGCTAGCAAACTGCCTCCAAAAGAATTCCAGACTGGGTTTTGGTTCCAGACTGGGTTTGGCAGATGCCTTCTCCACAGACTGTAACTCCCCTGACCAGGTTCCCACTGCTTCCAGCTTCTTCCTGCCATTAGATTTTCCACACACTGGGCATGACCGTCCTGTGGGAGCTGAGTAAGAATTATTCAAGCAGTCCTCCTCAGGCAGCATGCCATTTTAATGGGGTGTTTTCTAGGGGAAATTAAGAAACTGTATATATATGCGATATATGCACTAAAAATGTTAGGACACTTAAAAGTAGAGAGGTTCTAGATTTAGTGCTGGTTTTGCAAATCTTCATTCAACCCCAATGTGTAAACATATCATTGTAAAAGAGATTATTCAGTCATGGTTTCCTGGGATATTATTCATCTCACTTCATGTTAACTGCCTCAAATATAAATTACAAGTGGAAATATACTTCTTTAATGATCAGCAAGAGACTGACACCACCAGAGGCAACTCATCCCATACCATAATATATATCAAAGGTATTTATTTGAGTAAATAGGGAAATTAGACGCTTCTGAAGAGCATTGCATCTAAGAAGCAAGAGGTCCAGTACTTTCAGCACCATTCAACCTGATGGGACTGAGCTTATGCTGCTGAATAGGTCATAATGTGTTCTAATGCCAAGGGATATCCCAGACTAAAATGTTGCTATTCATCCTGTAGAATTTGGCATACCTACATGACCCTGGTGAACTCAGAAAAACAGAAAGGAAGATGACTTTTGGAGGCTTATAGAAGGGATTATAAACTTCCACCTTTCTCCCCAGAGCAGGAATTTTTCCCAGGATCACAGAATGGGTAAGGTTGGAAGGGACCATTGGAGGTAATCTAGTCCTACCTCCCTGCTCAAGCATTGTCCTCTAGAGCAGGTTACTCAGATTGTGTCCAGATGGCTTTTGAGTGTCTCCAGGAAAAGAGATTCCACAGCCTCTCTGGGCAGCCTGTTCCAGTGCTCAGTTACCCACACAGTAAAGTTCTTCCATATGTTCAGGTAGAACTTCCTGTGTTCCAGTTTCTGCCCATGGCTTCTTGTCCTGTTGTTTGGCACCACTGAGAAGAGCCTGGCCAATGTATGTACTTCTATGTCATGTATATAAGATCCCCTCTCAAATTCTACTCCAGGCTAAACAGCCCCCCTCCTTCAGCCTTTCCACAAGCGAGATTCTCCAGTGCTCTAATCATCTTTGTAGCCCACTTTTCATCTCAGTGGGCATCTGAAGTTAGAAATTTCAGAATAAGTAGGGAGAATCTTTATAAATATAGTTGTTTATAGGATTAACTAAAGTGAGGTAAATTACTCCTTGAGACCTCGGGTCAGCTCAGGGGCTAACCCTATATATGGAGAGGATTTGGGTGTACTGTAAGCTACCTCCAACCATTACTAGCTCAGCATACTGACTCCCTGACAGTGGGATGTTAAGCACACTGACTTCCTCATATGTCAAGGAATTTCTTCTTTTCCTACATCTCTGTTCTTGAACTCTTCTTGCAATATTTTTCATAGAGATGTGATAAGTGGGAATTCTTTCTGAAAGATTTTTTAGAATTTCATGGCAATCCTTTGTACTGTTGAAGGAATAATGCCTCAAGCCTTGCTGGAATATGCAGGAAATGCTAATCCAGATACAAATTTTTGTGTATCTCAATAGAAAGTCATCTCAAAGCACCAGTACCAAACACCTGCAAACAAATGTGATTTATTTTGAAACCTTAATCCTAGAATACAGAACGGAAATATCTAGTGAAGGAGTGCAGAGTCTGGAGAGTCTGAGATATCCGTACCAGCCAGCTGGTGGAGGATGGAAAATAAAGTATATTGAGCCTGAACTTGACAGGTGAATTAAAATATTCTTCTTTTTCTTATGACCTATGAAAATCCCAAATCCCTTTTCTGGAATCTTTATCTTGTAGAGCTTTTCACAAAAACAGTAAATTTTTTTTTTCTGTGGGATAAATAAAATTGAGCAGACAAAAAGACCATTTCAAAGTCTGTTTTTTGTGTGGGTGCTGGATGAAGTAAAAAGATGAGATCAAATATTTCCTATGTCTAAGAAGTTTAAGATATCTATATGCCACCTTACTTAGTGCAACCCTCTCTACTTCCCACACTAAGTAAATTGCAGGAAGACTTTTCATCTTCAGTATCTATTGCATGAAAGAAAAGTATATGTTCATTTGTTTAAATATATGGATTTCATGAGTTATGCATTTCTGGCAGTTCTGAAAAGAGGCTCCCCATTTCTCTACATTTTGCTTCTCTGACCTTCTTTTTTACTCTGAAGAAAAAAAAATAAAGCTTTTCTATAAGAAGAAGAATTTTTAAAATTATCTGTTACTGCATAAACAAATGCCAGTGTTCTGTAGTCATTCAATGGAATCTAAACAGTGTCATTTATTTCATCACTGTGTTAAGTGCAAATAAACCCATATTTAAACAGTGTTGCTTTTCTTTCACACAAAGAAAGACACAAAATTTCATAAAAAAACCGTCAGTGGGATAAAATGTTGTCATAGTCTATATCCATACTAATAAATTAAATAGGACCTGTCCATAAACTCAAGCCCTTGCACATGAGTATTCCCAAGTAATCCAGGTCCAAACATTAATTCTTAGCACAGTGTATTGTGCAGTTTTGTCTAGGATGACTTTCCCAAATAATTATAGAATCATAGAATGGCTTGGGTTGGAAGGGATCTTAAAGATAATTTAATTGCATTCTCCTTGCCATGGGCCGGGATGCTGCCCACTAGCTCAGGTTGCTCAAACCCTGCCTTGAATATTTCCAGGGACAGGGCATCCACAGCTTCTCTGGACAACTTGTGCCGGTGTCTCACCACCCACACAGTAAGGATTTTCTTCCTAAAAACTAATCTAAATCTTTCCTCTTTTAGTTAAAAACCATTCCCCCTTGTCCTATGTCCTGTCTATCTAAAACCTCAGTCTCTCTTCCTTTTGTACCCTCACTTTAAGTACTGAAAGGATGCAATCAGATGCTCCCAAAGCCTTCTCTTCTCCAGGATAAACAACCCCAACTCTACCTTTCCTCCTAGGAAAGGTACCTCTGATCATCTTTGTGTCCCTCCTCTGGACTCACTCCGACAGTGTGAGTGTCATGTCATTTTTGTGCTGAGGACCCCAGAGATGGATGCAGTACTGCAGGTGGGATCTCATGAAGGCAGAGTAGAGGCGAAGAATCACCTCCCTCAACCTGCTGGATGCATCTCTTTAGAGCTAACTCTTTTCTGGCCTCTTTCCAGTACACCTTGCTATCAGCCAGTCTAGCAATACAAAAGGTATAATATCTATTTTGAATCTCAGCAAGCTCTTTTTTCTAATGAGCCTGGCAATTAGGAGGTAGCATAGAAATACCGGGTTTAGTTCCAAATATACTGCATACTCAGTATATTTGGGATGTTGTCGCGGGTTCGGTTTGTTCCCGGGCGGAAACACCAATTTAGTGTAGTGGTTTGGTCCAAAATACTCATTACTGTTTATCTGCTGTGAGATAAGAGTTAGGAGAAATGCAAAACAGGCACCAAACTTGAAAGAATATAAAGAAGTTTATTAACAGACCTAAAAGAAGAAGGAAAAAAAAATTATACCACCTTCAGAACTCTCCTCCTCCCCCCACCTTCCTCCCTTCTCCCACTGACAATGTGAAAAGACAACCCTTAAGATGTTCAGTCTGTTTACCACTTCCATAATAACCTTGTTCAGTCCATTTAGAAAGAGAAGTCTCTTCTTGCTCATGCTATGAAAACATTATCACAACGAGACAGCCACCCACTTCCAAATATTGTTCAGTCCATTTAGGAAGAGGAGTCTCTCTGCCTGTGTGTGAGTCCTTTCCCCCGACTTGCAGCTTTTCCCGCAACTGCTTTTGAGGGTCCACTCTTGAAGTTTTTTGGGGTACAATTTTAAGGTTGAGCCGTTCAGAAACAAAAACAGAGGCCCTTCTCCTTCCCTGGGAGCAAAGGGTCTTCATCATCTTCATCTTTAGGACTATCTCTGGGAGCATCTCTAGGAACTGAGGTTTTCTCCTTTCCCATTTGGAGCAAAAGTCCTCATCTGGTTCATCTCTACGGACTGAGGTTTTCTCCTTTCCCCTTTGGAGCAAAAGTCCTCATCTGGTTCATCTCTCCCTGTCCAAACTTCTCATGAAATTACAGCTGCGTCAGCATCTGCCTATCTCAGCGCAGGTGCTTTTGCTCACGAGTTGAACACTCCACCCCCCATATCTTCATGAAATTACAACAGGATACTCTGATATATCATAGCTTCACAACAGACTTTCAGCTTTAAGCATCTCCTCTCTCTCTTCCCTCAGGTTTTCAGCTCTTCACAGCAATAAAAAGGGTTAATCTCACCTCGGCCTTGCAGCTTTGCAGCTGGAATGTTGTATTTTTTCTTATCGCAGTGGAGAGGGGGGAGAGCCGAGCCGCTCCGGCTGCCCACGGCAAGGCAGTGGGGGGGGTTCCACGGCTGGAACAGGTCCATGGCTCCAGGATGGCCGTGGCCCGGCCTGGCCTGGCCCAGGCAGGGCCTGGCCGGGCCCGCTGGCCCCACACGGGGCCTGCAGCCACTTGTCCCAGCGCCGGAAACGAGAGAGAGCTTGGAGGGGGAGTTTGCCTATTCTTAAATGTGGATCACAGAGGTGATCACAACTTTAAGTGGCTTAGAGAATTGTCCATATTCAAACTGGCCAGCTGATAGGTTCTATCAGTTCCCAGAGGAAACTGTAAGCACCCCTTAGCAAGGACGTCCCTTCCGGGACTACGCTTGCTAACCTATGACAGATGTCAAAAAGCCATTGGAGGAATGCTGTGAAAAGTGTCTACTTACTTGTCGGTTTCAGGGTGAAAATGTCATTTTCGACAATAGGGCCTGGACAATAAGTCAGTGTCTTGTTCTGGGATTCCCTGTGCCTTTGAAAATTTATGTGCCATACCCTGAGTTTAATGTCATTCCATCAGCAAACCTGCCTGCATGAATTAAATGTGGTTGGAGTACACCCTCCAGGGCTTTGGGATCCTCTGTACCCAAACATACCCGTGCACTGGTATTCCAGCAGGCACACTGGAGCAGGCAGGCCTGTCTTTTGGAGGGCTGGAGCCAGCATTGTGACTATGAGCCAGGGCTTGCCAAGCTTGGATGTCGGCTGGAAACTGCTTTTTCAGTGCAGTAGGGCTTTTGGACCAGGTTTTTGTCAGCAACAAAGAGCCCCTCGTCTTAGCTCTTCCAATTTTTTTTATTTTGAAAGAACAACATGCACCTTGCTGCTGTGAGTTTAATCTAATTGCAACTCTGTTTGCTTTGAGGGGAAAATTCAACAAAGAACAACTATATTCCATAAATATGGAACACTGAGAGACTAATGTATTAACAGGGAGCTTTAGTAATCTATAGGTTTGGCAACATGAGCTGAGGCTCAAAAGGAGCTGAGAAATAGTCTTAAGGGAAAATGTTTTTTCACAGACCCCTGTCTCTCTTGGCACAAAACCTGTATGTTCTAATTACGGAAAGTATGTAAGTAGTCACATTTCAATGTCAGAACTGAAAGGGGCTAAAGAAACTCCAGCTGAAAGTGCAGAGGATTTCTTCCAGGTGCTGCAGAGCAGAAGTGTTCCATTTTGTTTCCAGATTTAATTCATGACATTGCTTTTGGTTTCACTCTGAATTTGTGAAAAAACAAATGTCTGCTCATCTCTGACAGTCAAAAATATCCCATAGAGCAAACACTCCAAGACAATATATTTGTTTCTCTGATGGATGTATTAATCAGTTTTTCATGCATCTTGGTGTATTTTTCTCCCTTCTATTTTTCCTTTATTTTTTTTTTTAATTCTCCCTCAAATGAGCCCTAGAAATTCAATCATAAAAATCATATAACATTTTAATGATGCCTAAAAAAGTGCTGAGAATTGCCACAAGGCACAGGCAAAGGGGCAGTGTCCTTTCAGAACGAACACAGGGAGCAGAAGTGTTTCAGCAGTAACGTTTTCAGAACTAGCTGTGACTTTTTTAAAGTATTCTACATGTTAAATGCTCTTTATAGAAATGAAATAAGTACCTCTAAAAAATAGACCCATAAAAGGAGTTCATGATAAGGAGAGGAGATACCGAGGTTGTGTGTATTCACCACATGTAGCCATTTTATTCTCATGCCAGACTTTTCACTTGAACTCCCCACTGGAAAGGTGACATTAAGAACCACTGAATGAACTCAGAATTTCTCCTGTGCAGCCCAATTACAGAACACCTGTGCTAAATCACTCTGTGCTGATTCACTGTGATCATTCATAAAGTGCAAGAGCCCTCACTATGTCTCTTTCCTCATCTGTAGTGAGGTGGTGATGGTGAGCAAGTGGCTTCACTATGAAACATGAAAGATTGCTTGTTCAGATCCTCCTAAAAGGGCTTTTATTTTATTTCATTTTCATGGCAGCATTTGCCAAGAACACCTGGGATACTCCACTTTTCTCTCATATATAATTTATTTTTGCGTCAATTTTTAACACCCTTCAAAGAGGACAAGAGCTGCTACTGGCATAATCATATGTCATAGTTCCAAGTCAGTCTGAATGTCGATGGTGTTCCCACACCAGAATAAATCCATCTTTTTCCCAGTGCTGCTTCCTAAAGTAACTTCCTCGGGATTTGCACTCCTACTCTGGAGCTCTGAGCTGCCATGCACAAGGACTAGTGTCTTAGTTCAGCCAGCTGATTTGTAAAGGTCTGTTTTCAAACTGAGAATGTGAACTCTAAACTGAAGTGTGGAGTTCACTTATGCCTCACAACACATGCACCATGTCCTAAAGCAAATATATATATATATAAAATATATATATAACTCATGATGGAAACAACATGGCCTCTACTATAGAATAGTGGTTTTCAAACTTTTTTTCCTCAACTTTGAGAAACCTTAATAATTTTGCAAATAGCGAATTTGTGTTGTCTGCCAATTGTCTTTAGATATTTTTTTAATATATGCATTGCAATTACTCCACACCTGCCGCAAATAAGAAATTGAAAACCACCATTTCATTGTACTTCAAAATTTTTTTTCGTCAGTCCAGAAAGAAGCTTAGTTTTGTGATAAGAAATATCCCCTGTGAAACAGGATTCAGCTTTGAAGTGTGTATGTCCCAGGGTTGTGGACAATGAGATTTTGAATACCACCACAGGCAGAGATTCTACAACTTTTCTGTGAAGCTTCTTCCAGAGTTTAACTAACCTCATGGTAAAAACATCTTTTCCTGTTGTTCAGGTAGAGTGTCCTGTGTTTAAATTTTTGCCCATTTTTGGCTCATTAGTAGTCAGTGTGGAGAGGAGTCTGGATTCCTATCCATTTTCCTTCCATCAGGTATTTTTACACATTTATAAGATTCCCCTGAGCTTTCTATTCTCCAGATCTAGAAGGCTGTTGTCTTCTTCACCAGGAGGGTACCTTAGAGATTCGTGGTCAGCTTGCTGTCTACCAGCAACCCAAGGTTCTACTTGGTACAGTAACCTCCCAGCCAGTCAGCCCATTACTCCAGCCCAGGCCCTTCTGAATGGCAACATTCTCATCTGGTGTATTAGTCAGAAACTAATGTTGGAGACACATTTTTTGACATGGGACACATGTCCCATATTTTCCAGGAACAAAGGCATCTACAAGTCTGGTCAGTCTACAAGTGCAAATGGCATGAACTCTATAATCAGACTGCAAGCCAAAGTAGTACTTCCTATTAGGTCTTTTCATTGTCCTCCTCTTTGTTTATTTGTTTATCTATCTATCTATCTATCTATCTTTTGTTTATTATCTCCTGCCTTTATGTATTTATTTTTTCTGAGATCTGACACTTTGTCTGTAATAGGGACATCTATGAATGGAACTCCTAGTCCCACTGACAGCTATGACAAAATTTAAAATAAATTCTGCAGTTCGGTGTTAGGCCTTCCCACCACATTAAAGGAATTATTTTTTCCCGCTCTATTTGCATTGCTATACTGCACCCAACATGGTGGAATCTCAAATCCCTGACCTGTTTATAGATAAATTAATTCTAAAGCTGTTTCTGTAAAGGACCAATGAACTGACAACAGAAGACCCAAGAGTTTTTGGAGGCAAACAGTGGAAACAAGTGAGTCTTATGCCCTCAGGTAAACAAGAATCAGATTTTCACGGCATGCTTTAAAAAGACAACATTTAGAGCAAGATATGAATTTTTTTACTTTTGCCATGAACAATTTTTTGCTGATAAACCAAGTTAGGAGGTGATATCAGACTACTCTTAATGGAAAGTGACAACCCAGGAATCACACCACGTTCCTAAGAGCATTGTACAAGCACTTCTGGAACTCTGGCAGGCTTAGCGTCGTGACCACTTACCTGAGCAGCCTGTTCCAGTGACCCACCACCCTCTGGGTGGAGAATCTTTTCTTAATATCCATCCTGAACCTCCCCTGACACAGTTTCATTCCATTTGTGGGATGAATGAACTATGTGGAGATATCTCTCCTTTGGGTATGGCAATAAGATGTACAGGTAGCTCAGACCAGACACCTACATTTTAGAAACCTAAAGTGAGATGAACATGATCTAGAAAGATGGCAGCATAGTCTTATCGGTTTGGGGGTTTTTTCAGTAGATCTTCAAAAAAAGAAATCCTGGTCAGTGTGTGAATGGGTGGCTTTTGGGGATCACAGGATCTGCTTCAAATATAATTAGTGTTAAAAACACTCCTCATGAATCATCACTGAAATGCCATACCAAATTGTTAAATGCCAAGTACTCTGTTTAAGATGAGTGATTAAATACATCCAATGAGACTCTGTTTGCTTAACATCGCTGCTCCATTGTTACAGGCTGCCATACTTCAAGGTTAGGCTTCTTCACTGTATATGTCCTGCAGTAAAATCTGCGATCCAAAAGATAGAGAACTGTAGACTCAACAGAGGCGTTTCTTTTTGATATTACTAGAGGAAGAAATACTGATTTTCTTGGGAAACCATCTCCCAGATCCACTGATCTCTGCAGTTTGTATCACTGAAGACTTAACTGATGACATTTGTAAGATATTTACAAATATCTTACAGATATTACCCAGCTCCTTCAGAAGCAGAGCTGCTGTTGGACACATGCACATCACAGACCACAGTGACATCTGCATCAATTAGTTGTGCTTTTACAAGCATTAACTCTGGCATGAACTTTGACATTTTGGAAATCTATTGTGCCTACAGCGTAATAAAAGGCCAACCTTCTCCAACATATTGTCTGTTCATCTCCTTCATTAAAATCCCATTGCCTCTTGTCTCAGACAGGAAAGAGAGTGTCTGGGAATTGAGAGGAATATCATGAAGACAAAAGAAAACCTTTGGACTTTAATTTCTCTTTTCTCCCTCCTCGAATTGGTTAACAGTGAGGAGTGGGGTTTGCAAGATTTTTTCCAGTTTCTATGGCTCAAAGAAACCCTCCCAGAAATGTCTCCATGACATTAATGCTTGAAATTTCCCCTTGTACAAAATTGTATAAAATTAATATAGGCTGTAGCTCTTTCCAAAATGTGTTCATCCGATATTTAAGCTTTCAAAGTGATTATAAGGTCAGATGGGGTTGTTCTTCATCTTCTGGCTCTGAAAACCAGAAATGCTGCTGTATAATTTGAGAAAGAAAATCAGATGTTCTGATATATAAACCCCAGGCACATGTCTGTCTTTGAATAATATATCAAGGATCTCAGAATAAAATCTCTTAATAATTTAGCCATCAACCCAGAGTCTTTCATTGTGGATATCTACCAAAAAGAGATAAGGTCAAGATGAATGTTCAGATACACCTTTGTACCCAAAGATGTTAGAGCCACGTCTCTGGATATAAACAATGTTTAGTGAGATCTCAGATCTTGACTGATGGCAGTTTAACACAGTGGAATATGATTATTGGGAATTAAAAACAGCGTAGGTAAGTGGGCAAACCACTGATCTGGAAATTGGAAAATCTGGGCTGAATTCCCAGGCCTGTCACCAGCCTGTTGCTCAGCCATCACCAATTAATATTTTCATTCTTGCCCCTTACACAATTTCTCTGTTTAGCTGGTAGAACAGAATCAAAGAGAGGACTTCTGTGTTTATGGGTAAAGGTTGCTCCCTCAGCTGATGCTACCCTGTCGAATGTAAAATGAACATGAGGTCCTGGAGAAAGGGGTCAGGAAATGGCACTGATAGTGCAGTTCAGGATCCTTCTTCAGCTCTGTCTCCTGTGCTGGGCCTGTTGCTGGAAATATGGTTGTTCAGCTTCAGGAGAGGAGTAAGAAAAAGGTTATCTCCTATCCTAACCTGCTACCAGGTCCACTTCATGCACAGGTACCTCACTGCAAGGTTATTACATGGCTCTATGTAGTAGCAACCTACCAGCCACTCAGCAGTGACAGAAAACACGACTTCAGCTACCTATTACCAAATCCATTATTTATTTTCCTAAGCCAGGGAATATTCTCAGGGTCTGAAACTCAATTACACTAACAACATGAAAATAATTTTATGTTTTACTTAGGGAAAATATCTTAACCTAGAAATCTAATTTCATTCACTTTCTTTTGGGTATTTCCTATTGGATCATAGAGTTAAATAATCCAATATGCTCGCTTTGGTGTTTCCCTTCCACTGTCCTTCATCACTGTAAGCCTTATGAAGAGACAGGCAGTAAAGAAATCAGGTGTGTGGAACAATCTCACCGACATTTTTAACAGCACTATTAAGACAACAGTGAACTGGATTATGATGTAAGGACAAGCAGCAACATGAAGTCACACATGTGGGCACAGTGTTTGGAAACATCAGCACCAAGGAGCCAGAAAAGGCAAGGGAATCAGATAACCCACATACTTCCACAGAAGGGAAGAATTTCTTTCTATAGAAACTTTTGTTGTTCTGCTATATTGACTGTTGCCAAAATTATGTTTATGTTTATATATTTTATATTTATATTTATATTTACATTTACATGTATATGTATATTCTTATCTGTCTAAATTTTCCTTTTTTAAAACTCAGGAGCTTATTCAATCCTAAAGCAAAAGGTTTAATTTCAGATTTAAGCTTTATTTGGAATGAAAGTGGGTCTGAAGCAGAACACTTCATGTTGAATCAAAGCGATTTAGCATTCTCTGAATGGCTTTTGCTGCTTTTTACATCTGAAGCTGCTAAAACAGACAACTGAGAAAAATATTTTAGCATTGACAAAGCTTCATTTTTTTTCATGAAAAATGCATTCCATTAATAGATACTGTCTAGTTTTATTAGGATTTCACACCATTATCAAGGTCTGTCCACAGATACCTGAGAAAAATTGATTCCCATTGCTCAACTGTATGTCTGAAATTTGTGTTTATTGTGGACACAGCAAAAAGTCACTCAAGAATTTCCCCTCAACAGGCACAGAGGGCCTTCTTTATCCTCAGACATGTTTAACTTGCTTCTCATAGGATGCATAACTACAATTCATCCATGTCCAAAAGTCTTCTTAGTTTAAGGACTGCTCTATCTTGTCACGTTTGACAGGATCTCAGTTTTGTGCTTCAAGAACAAAGCAAAAGAAGCAACTGCTCCCTGTTCCAACACAGAGACCACTGACTGCTGAGGTCCCAGTGCTGTTTCCTACTATTCTCCAGGTGACTCCAACCCAGCTCAGCAAGCCCTGAGAGGAGCATTGCAAGTCTGGTAGTAAACAGCAAATAACCAATAATTGCTAGGAGTGAGTGATTCCAAAATATTCAAAGCATTACAGGAATCTTTTCAAGAGTATTCAGTAGCATCATCTATTTTTCTCATATCAAAGAACAGTTTATTTGCTTTGTAATGGCCTGGTTTTCTTGTTTTCCTGTGTTCATTAAAGTCAGTGGTTACAGATAGGTTTTGGGAATGGAATAGCTGATCAGTGTGTGAAATAGAGACTGAAATCCCTAAGTCCATCAAGCAATGATTCCATTGTAAAAAATTTTCTAGTGCTGGAACTGATATGTCTGTATCATTTGTATTTGAATAAGCCTATCCAGAAGTGACATGAAAAGAGCAAATAATGCTTGACAGGGAGCAAATGTGTTAGACAAACTCTCCTACAACTACCTATATTAGTACTTTTGGAGACCAGAGGGATTAATCCACAGATGGTAAATTGTCTGACATATATGTAAGCTGACAAGGTTTTTCAATCTTCAATTATTGTACTAAATAACTTTTTATCTCATGTGAGATTTCTGCCCCTGAACTTTCCTTTATATCATTATTTGCTAGAGGACTGTTGTCAGCTCCACAGCTAAGGTGCTTTTGAGACTGAAAAATGCCATTTACAGCTACTGGTTGAAGGAGAGAAGATAAAATTAGAACCTGAGATGACTTCACTTGTTCAGGTGAAATCCCAAATCGGCCCTGGAAGCAGTTGCTCTGGAACAAAATCGACCAACAGAAAATGTTACTGAGCTGCTCTTCGATCACATTTTCACCGCAGTCAGTACTGTAAACACCAAGCACGCAGATGGCAGAGCTCAGCATCAGCTGCGAACACTGCCTGCGAGCGATTGGAAACACTCATTTTCTCATTCCTCCTTCCACCCTGGGGTAACTCCGCTGCCTCAAAGCTGGCAGAGGCTTGCAGGAGGGGAAATAAGTTCACAGCACAAAGCCTAGTGAGCATTAGTTTCAAAACATGGGGTGAGAGAAGGCTTGCTGCATTCTAAAGTCCAGGTCAAAACAGGATATTATTTCATTCTTTTACTTGTGAAGAAGATAGCTCTTTGGGGAAAGGCAGGTTGGACAAACACTTTGTAAGACACATTTGCAGTGACCTATAGGACAATGAGTTCCATGGGGCACTGGAGACAGTTCCACTTGGGAACCTCAGAGGACTAAAGGCAGCCTTGGGAGACAGGCGCTGCTAAGAGCTGCTGTTAACATGAAATACACAACCTTATATCTGTCATGAGGCTCTTCTGTTGTTCACATAGTAGGTGTCTTGCTGCTGTGTGCGTTCTTCCCCTTGGGAATGAGCAGAATTGTTACCTATTTTAATTTGAAGTCACTTTGACATCAAAATTGACAAAGTACCCTTCAAAAGCCAATCTTATCACTTGCTGTCTGCAATGTTCTTTTCTCTCATCCTATATGGAAAAAACAGCATGGAATGCTTGTTCTGAAGCTTTACAAAAATAAACACTGCAGGTACCACAACAGCATTTTCTTGGTTAGCTAAAAGGACTCCACAGCACAGAATACAAGCAGTAACAGGACTTAATCTTGCTCAGTATAGAATGTACAAATACTGTCAGCCAAACATTTATGAATCCAATCAAAATTACCCTAGAGACAGCAGTCTGTTAATCATCTTACCAGTAAATTTACTTTTTGAACAGGAAATAAATTGCTGTGGTAAGGGTATCATATTTTTTTGCCATTTTTTGGTAAGTATTTCATTTCCACAAAGGAATAGTTTGACTGTTGAAGATAAAACAAGTTTGCAGCAGGTACAGCAAAATATATAGAGTGAGCTGACAGCCAAAGCTGCCTCTTTGGACAGATAAATGTACCTGAGCACAAGCAGCAACGCTGAAGTTCATTTAAGGACCCAGCAAAATAACTGACCAGAGACAGGGAGCAAAATCCACAAGGAAAATTAGGCGCCCATGAAATGCCCTTTCACAGCACCACGTGAGCTGTTCTGAGATAAATGACCTGGGTACCTACCTGGTACTGAACATCAGGGTACTTCCCACACAGTTTTCTTTGCTTGGCAATGCGTAGAAATGGCACTGGGGGTGACACCTATCACCAAGCTTGTGCTCCATTGTTTGGCTGCCATTGACTGGCCTGAACTAATCAGCCACTGAACTCTAAGTGGAAACATTAACTTGGCCTCTGCACAAAAATAAGTAATGAGATTGTCATATGTTCAGATGGTAGCTCTCCTATAGCATGATCAAGTAGAAAAGGATAAGATTAATTTTGTTGCAACCCTATACAGTCTTCCCTGATGTCGCCTCCTGTCATCCTTTTCTAGAAACATCTTGTCCAGCATCTTTCAGAAGTGTCTATGTTTAGGGTATATTGCTTCCTTTCAAAGTCAGCATTTTGCTTTACTGAGGTCTTTTCCAGCATGAAAGGAAGGAGATGGAGCAAAGTAAGTTTCTCACCACTACTAAGCAGAATCTATTATCTTTTCTCATTAGGGTTTTTGGGCAGTTTTGTTTGTTTGTTTATTTCTGTGAAACCATTCTTCTCGACCATACAGCCGTAAATGAAACAGCCATACAACACACTGCACTTCTGAGACCAAAATTAGCAGCCAAAGGGGATTTATCTCATCCTGCAGAGGCTTTGTTGCTGGAGGAAAAAGCACACATTTCAGCGTCTAGCTGTTATATTGAGGGTTTTTTGCAAAGTGGTCTTCCACATGCTAAGGCTTGACTCATCTCTACTGTGGTGTACTAGCAAAATGCTTACTGCTTTCAGCAAGAGTGAAGCTTATGCTGATGTAAACTTTTCAGATCCACTCATTAATCCAGCATCTGGAAGCCTGTTAATCAGAGCCACAAGGTTACTTTAATACTCCTAGTGGCTTACAGTCCTCAGCAAGACTTTCCATTTTGTGAAACGATTTACTGTGTTACACAGAGGGCGGAAAAAAGCTGAAATTTGTTACCGATTGTGCTCTCAGCAGTCACCCAGTTATAAAGCAATGCACCTGGAAATCCCTTCTCTGAAGTGCAACACAATGAAGGCTCTAAGTTGCCTATTACAGCTCCCTTCGGTCCCAACTTCTGCTTAATTTTTAAGGATATTGAACAGGTCATTTGAGACACTGTTAGCAGTAATTTTTAAAATCTTCAGAGTTTTTATCTTGAATGCCAGCCAGGCTTATTTGAGCCTGAGAAAGTAGTGAGATCACTTACAGTCTCCTGAGAATGGAAAAGCCCCATGCATTTATGTTCATTCTTCCAAAGCTGCCTTTTGTATCAACCTTTGTTAGGCTAATCAAACCCAAAAAAAGAAGACCAAAGGCTCTTTCTGGATATCACTCTAGTATGATATATAAGGCAGTTGAAAGAAACAATGAAGAAATGTAGGCTGATTCTTCTGGAGCCAAGCTGAAATTAGGATTTGCAGGCTAATATAAACAAGACAGAGAAATTTAGTGCTATGCAAAGGAAATTTCCCCTGAAGACAGTTCCCAGATGCACTTGAGCTTTGTTATTATTTTTTTCCATTTGACTTAGCAGGGATTCGTTCCTGTCCTGGTCCAATGATTTCAGCGATACCTCCAGACTCCTTGTTGCCCTAGGGCATAAGCCATCTCAAAAACCACCAGCATTTCTTCACCTTTCCATCTGGTTATAGGCATATATTTTAGGTGATGGAGAAAGCATATTCCTAACTCTAGCAAATTAGTACCACAAGAATGGCTTATCCTGAGAAAAACCCAGCACTGACAATGAAAAAAAAAGTAATCATGGAACACATTCTTGTAAATCTTTCCTAACAAAAAAAAAAAACTGTCTTAAGCCCAATCCATGGCCACTCCAAAGCAATGTAAATATCTCCTGAGACCTGTGCTTGGTTTTCTCAAAGATATTGTCACCAGTTTTGCATTGAGTCTTTTTATCTTCTGGCAATTTCCTTTAAGCAAGGACCATTATTCAGAAAACAACTGAATAAATTCTGATTACATTCCTTTGTATCATCTCTTTGTACTTTCTCTTCCCTGGCTGCTTGTGCCCGGCCCTCAGAAAAAATCCTTTGCCATACAGCAGTGACACTTGGCAAATATTTTGGAGAGGAAGAAAGACCCTAGGAAAATTATAGTATTCTTAAGAAGTAGAAATAAGCACAGGTTAGAAAACATTTTTATGAAAAATTAAGACATTTTAGATGCAAAAATGCATTTTTTATTAGATGGCTTGATGTTGCCTTTACTCTAGCACTCTTCTCTTTGAGGAGAAAATCCCCAAAACCTCTTCATCAGAATTCATGAAAATTACTTGTCATCTTGTGAATTTTGTTTGTAAATATCAGGATTTTATCTGTGGCTTAACAGTTTTGGGGGAATGCACCAGAATTATTTTTTAAACTGTACTATGTTTAAGTATGTAGTGCTCTATACCACGTCAAATTCACTTCTAAATATGAAATTAATCTGGAAAAGAAGTACAGAGTGGAACTCAGCCGAAATGGAAAAGGGGAGGTATATCAAGGAGACTTTTGCATGGGGGAAAAAAATAAGAAAAAAAGAAAACTAGAGGGAAAATACACAATAAATAATTTCTAAGCCTTATATCACATAATCACAGAATTGCTAGGGTTCAAAGGGACCTCTTTAGATCTTCCGGTCCAATCATTATGTCAAGGCAGGGTCATGTGCAGTAGGTGACACAGGAATGAGTCCAGGTGGGTTTGGAACCTCTCTGGAGAGCCTCCCTGGGCAGCCTGTTTCAGTGCTCTGCCATCCTCAGTGTAAAGAATTTCTTCCTCATGCTGAGGTAGAATTTCTTGTGTTTTAGTTTATGGCCATTGCTCCTTGTCCCATTGCTGGGCACCACCAAAAAGAGTCTGGCACCATCCTCTTGGCACCTGACTTTGAGATATTTGTATGCATTGATGAGATCCCCTCTCAGTCTGCTCTTCTCTAGATTAAACATGGTCAGCAAGTATTATTGAGTTATTTATCTTTCTCTTTTAGAAAATGAAATATGGCCATTTTTCCTATTAATGATTGCCTATAAATCACAGGTACTTAGTCTTCCAGGGGACATTTCAACTCCTTTCTACTAACTGTACTGAATATGAGTTGAAGGATTTTTTAAGAAGCAAAATGTTACTAAAGGCCTCATAGTGATTGACAGAAAAAGTGTAGTCTTTTCACCTATCCTGAGACTTTTATAACACTGTCATGAACATGTGAACCAGTCATCTCAAACTATCTCCTGTTAAAGTAACTGAGAAGAAGTCAGATACATGTGATTGGTTTTAGGGCAAAATTAATCACACCCTATAATTTGCAGTTACTCTCCACTGAGTATGAAGGAAGCCAAGAAAACTAGCTTCAACAATGTATATGTCTACATGTCAAATGAACCCCTATAAGTTTGTCCAGTGAGATCAGCAAATTACTTCAAAATCTGTACTGAGATTAATGGAGACGGGTAATATTGCTAGTGTTGTACAGGGAGTGTATGAGGGGAGTATTACATTATATGGTCAAAAAATTCCAGGAAGGTTACTGGGTTTTATTAAAATCTAGAGGACAATAATCCATTCTGCACCAGCCTCTTCCTTCATTTGCTTCATATACATTGTGACCCAATGCCATTTAATGCAATCCCAGGCACAGTGTTTCCTGCATCATTTATCTCCCTGTGGTGTTGTTCTTTCCCTTTTATAACATATTATGGACAAATGGTGGTTAGAGAGGCCTTCACAGCTAACCAGGAACACATACAGAGACTGGAGTGTGTCGTGCACATAACTAGCAACAGAGCAGGACTGTCATCCTCCGTGTCTGACAGTTCAGCCTGAGGAACTCAGGTCTTGATCTGAACGCGTGCCAAAGGCAAGAGATTTGATGAGACCCACATAGGAGATAGGGAAAAATACACAGAAGGGACATTTCTCTACCATTTCAGATGTCTTCTTTCTAGGCAGTTCAACCAAGAAACCATACCTCGTTTAGAGGAAGCACTCATGTGCCTTTGGGTGGCAAAATCTAAACTGCTGAGTCACAGAGAAATAACTTTCCACAAACTTCCTCTAGTTTCTTACCCAGTGCAGCCTGTGGAATAAGGTACTGGCTGTAATCCCTCCCTCTCCATGTGAGTGTCTGGATGTTGAAAGTCAGGTAGTGCCAGGTCATGTAGTTTTATATCCTGTAGTTTATAGCTTCCAACTCCATTCTGCAGTACCTTTACAGAAGTGTAATCAAAAGGAATTCTCTGCAGTTTTGCACACACAACCAAAACATGAGGTCAGTTCTATGCCCCACTTCAGCTTTTCCCACAGATTTTTAGTGGAAAAACACCTGGCCTAGTTCTATTGTAGTAAATGAGTCTTATTTTCTGTAATTGTGTTTGGTGCGATTTTTAATAGATTGAAAGCCATATTCTTGTGTGTACTGAGCCGTTAATGTATTCAACTTTTGGTTTTAGTACTCTACAGTCATAGCAGATGTTTAGAAAATTGTGTTCATAGGGTTGGATCTGTTGCATCTGCTTCTTCTGAGACATGCTGCCTTTCAAGCCCATTTCACTCTCTCTAAATCAAAAATAAGCCAAAAAAATCTGAACTTGTCCTTGATATTCATCAGGAAAAAAAGAGAAAAAAAGAAAGTAAATTACAATTATGTGTACTTATAGGAACTTATTTGTAAACCAGAACAAAAACCAGAGTGAAAAAGTTTATTGGGTTCTCTGAATGACCATTGTTCATCTCTGTCAGTTGACTAAAACCACCACCTAAATAAAGAAAAAACCATATTATTAAATACTGGTTGGAATTAACATCCTCAAACAACAATTATGATAGGAAGCAGGGTAGCCAAGCCACCATCAGCAGCCAGCAGCCGTAGGCTGCCTTCTCTTCAGCCTCTTCTATGGCTTTGAACTCTGTAGCAAGGGCAGTGGGACAACCGTTCTCACTCCTGCTGCTAAACAACTTACTTTGATATCACTTGATTTATAAAGGAGCTAGCTGTTATTACTGCTTCCTATCCTGCAATCAAATTCCACATATAGATGTTTCTAGCTCCCCAGTTTTTCATTTTCAGACAAGTTTGCCCTGAAGACAAAGGAGAACGAGGATGTTGCTGTCTTAACTTGGGTTTGCTCTGGTCAAATGTGCTGTGCTACAGGCTGTTCTTGTGCAGCTAAAAGCATACCAGTAGTCAGCCACTGACAATTTTCTGACCATTTGGAAACCACATATTGGAGAAACTTTCACTTTTCCTTGTCCCAGATTTTCCCAGAATTTTGCTGGGCCAGGAGACTTAACTTGGTAAGCCATTTCCAATCTGCTCACCCTGAACCTTCAAGTTATGCCCTCTTGGCTTTAATTTATTCCATGTAATGTGGGGCACCTAAGATGCTGACATTCCAGCTTGCTCTTTGAAGGTACACAGCCCTCACTGTTGGCTATGGTCCAAGGCACTTTTTAAGTAGCTTTGTGTTTATATGTTGGGGAAAAAATAGGGTATGATCATTGGTCTGTTGGTAAAAGCAAACAAGATGGGATTTAGACTGGAAATATCACAGCCAAAATATATAGAACAGTTGTGTCTCAAGAAATATTTAATGGTGGATTTTTGGTTTCAGAAATATGAGATTGTTGCAGATTCATTCCATCTAGATTCTAAGTGTTAGGTACCTGTTATAAAATATTTATGTATAATTGGTCTACCTTATTTGAGAATCAGAGGCAGCTTTATGGAACAATTCTTTCTACCATCAAAGAAACCTTCCTTAAAATGAGCTCCTCTCTGGGTCTCACTTTACCTTTTTTTTCTCACACTTGTCTGCAAAGGAAGCTGGTGGAAGATGCCCATATATGTATTTCCTCTCATTTCAGAAGCCCTAGGGTACATAAGATGTCCATAAGGAACTGGAAGTTACGGCATGGGACCTGCAAGTTCTTCTGACACAGTAGAGGGTGACCAGGTGGAATATCTTGAACCACCTCTAATCATACAAAACCCTTTTTATGTGGGCAGCTGAGCCCAACCTAGATGAATGATTAGCTTGGACTAGACTTTAGATGGCTAAATTTGGGTGAAGTTAATCCTGACACCAGTGCTCAGTTTAGGTGTCTTGGACTGGACTTGGTTGCTCACACAAAGTAGTATCTTTTGAGATGTTTTGGAGTATGCTGTCTGGATACCAGCTGCCACTCCAGCACAGAGGTCTAACATAGGTCCTGCATCATATCTGCCAACCAACATATCCAATTACACCCGAGACCTCTGTGTTGGCAACTAACCCAAGTCAATGTCTGCCTTGTCTCAGTTCTGTGGAGCCAATCTTCTATTATTCAGGCCTAAAAAATGTGGCTCTGTTTCAAGGAGAAGTAGCCAGGCATAAAATATAGACAAAATCTAAGGACAGACCTTTCAATTCACTTAGGAGCTTCTATATCCAAGCATATCACTGTGTTAACATCTATGGGATGCCACTGGACATGGACAGGAAAATAATCTCAGATCCCTTGCAAAAGCCAAGCCTGATTTCAAAAATGGAGGCAAGAGCACAGGTGTGAGAGCTGACTACCTATTTCCCAGATGGAAATTTAGTAAAGAAGGAGGACATTTGAAAAATTAGTACATTAATATTTTGCCTTAGGAAATAAGGGGAAAGAGTATGTGACTATCATGAGATAAAGATGAGTGGCTTTTTTTTTAAGTAAGAATAATTTATAGGGGAAAGAGGAATGAGCCATGGCACAAAGATACAGTTTCCACAAGCATCAACTTCCAACTTTGTTTTCCTTGTTTACCAGGGTTCAAATGCCTTTTTTTCTGAATTTTTTACAGCATTAGAGACATCTAGTGGCTGAAAAGCATAAAAGGAGGACATACTCTGACAGCTCCTACTCCACCCTGAAATACAAGAGAAAAAAAATGGGCCGACATCCAGTCTAACAAAGGTGAGGTAAAGGAAACTACTTTTCCTTTTGCTTTTGCATCTCCCAAAATATGGAGATGGGAAAAGAGGATAGAGGTGAGTGAATGATGGTACAAGTTACATGGGGGCATCGGAAGGAGAAGCACTGAGAGACGCTGGTATCTTAGCCTAGAGGATGAAGCAACTCAACTGAGCCATGTGAAATGCAAGCATAAATCTCACTCAGCTCCTGTCCTGAATCTCATGCAAAACAAAAAGTTGTTGTTTGTTTTTTTTACAGCCCTTGCAATTGCCAACATAGAACATGACTAGAAGCTTATCCCAGGTCATCAGCTGTTGCATGGAAATCAAAGTGGTTTCTTGAAAAGCAAAGTATAAAATTTCCTGCCTACTGTTGAGAGAAACACCCTTAGTTGAAAAGTGAAAAGTCATAACAGGCTGGAATTCAACACTTGGCTGGAAAAAATGGGACAGTTTGCTACCTTCAGCAATTTTATTGAAACCAAGGAGTTATACAGCAGATAAATTTGGTCCAGTGTATTCCAATAATAACACAAAGGTTCTTGCTTTAAAAAAAAAAACACCAAGAAACCAAAACGAAATAACACAACATCATATTGTTTAAATGTTGATTTCAATTATGAGTAGTTAAAAGTTTCTCCCCAAAATTGTCTTCCATTCCAGTGCACGTGCAAAACCTGATTACTAATGGAAACCAGGGTTCACAGAGACGTGGTGCACACCTACATCTTATCCCTAAAAGACAAGGGGCTGTGAGATATACACAGTATAGGAATCTACAGACTCCCCAGGCAGTTTTGCTATTTAGAGCATTGGTATGTATGGAGATTGTATAGAAAATGAGATAGCTCATAAATATTAGCACATATTTCTGTACATTTTCCTTAAGGCAATTACACCCAATCCATTTGGAATGAGATAGAATATCTTTTCTCTTGTATTGTATATGAGTAGCACATACATGTATCCATGGATCATCACAGAAGGTGGATGTGTTTTTCTGACTTGCAACACTTTGTTGCTTGGTGTAGACTAAGTACACATTTTCCTTGATACTTCGCCCTGGGGCCACCCTTTGGGAAGAAAAGACAAGGGCACTTTTCCAAAGAGTACCTGAGGATCCTGAGCCAGAAGAAACCTCTGGGCTTCTGGGAAAGACACAGAAGAGGAGACACCCAGACATAAGGGAGACTGCAGTACCCACAGAAAATGGGAAACCACTGAAAAGTTTGGGAGAAAATAGCCCTGTCAAGATGTGGAGGAGACATAAAGCAAGAGATTTTTCATGGGTCATCCTCATAGCTTGTTCCAAAACAAAACCTAGCTTTGAGGATTCCAAGTCCTCCATGGGGTGTCCTTGGTGTGCTCTGCTTCAGGGTACAGTGAGGGTGGATGCACTTTCTGAGTATTCGTAGAATCATAGAATCACAAAATCATCTGGGTTGGAAGGGACCTTAAAGATCAGCTAGTCCCAACCTCTCTGCCTGCAGCAGGGATGCCACTGACTAGATCAGGCGGTGTGGCAGGAACTGTACACAAGAAAACCTGGTTCTGCCCAGTGTATTACAAAGCAGAGTGAGCCCATGGTGCAATGGATTGGCACAGCCCACTTTCACCAGCATAAGCAGACAATTCTGCAAGCAAGGAAGTCTGAAACCTGATTTCTTTCAGACTGTCTGATTAAACTTTAGGCATGCACATTATCTATACTTTCCAGAAAACAGAAAATTGCCCTTGGCAGTTTTTTTCTTCTTCCTTATACCTGCCATGTCAAGTCAAGCCTGTAAACCCATATACAAACTTCAGAGTGATTTAATACAATGAATCTACAAATGAATAAAAAGTTCTAAGTTTTTGAATTAATGAAAAATATAACAGGCTTTTTTCCTAGCCCAATTGCTTGTATTGGTGTATTATTTTTATCACTGAACATTTTGTTTCATCTACACAAATTATCCTCTAATTGTCACAGTCTGGTTACATATAAGCATTTGGTACAGGTTATCAAAAGCAACATATCAGGTATCTATTCACTCCACAGACCAGCCTTCCAATGAAAAAATGCAGTGACCCTCATTGAGAAAGTGTTAAAAAGTCAGCGGTTCTGGCATGGCCATGGATGTCTCAATCTCCTTCTTCCTTTTTCAGTCCGAAATGCATCCATGTTCCTGTCAATACTATCACTGCCTCTCCACAATAACCATTATGTTCTCTCATGTCAGTTATCCAGAGCACCTGCTAAGCTGACCCATCATACAGTAACTATGAGTCACTTATATCCTTTTTTTTTGGCTGGTAACCAAGATGCTCCAATTGATTTTTTTTTTTCTTACTAATTCCCGGCAAGATCAATGCACAACTGAAATTCAGTGCCACATGAGTCTCTTCATCACGAATCAGATAGCTGGCTGCAGCACCAGGAGACACAAGGGCAGACAACAAAGAATAGGTGGAATTGGAGATAAGATATTATGAGATACTGTGCTGCAAAATGCAGCCATCAGCCAAATAGGTTTGAGTTTAGTGCACACCACTGTCTCCTCCAAACCAATGCTCTCACTTTCTGTAGGGATGGTATCACTGTTCAGGTACCAAACAGTTTATTTTCTGTGCTGGTCTGTACCTGTGTAAGGGCTTATCTCAGTTATCTATATCTGGGGACACAATTTGACTATATATAAGTAGAAACTTGCAGATACATGTTGCTACATAGCAAGGTACCTTACCCCTTATCTTGATCTCTTGGTAATAGCTCCCTGTTTTTCATTTCTTCAGTGGCTACACTTTATCTGTTGTTCTTTGAATCTACCCAAGGTTCTGCAGGGAACAGAATCAACCCTTTACTGTCTGATTTAATTGACTGACAAAACTGCAAAGAGAAGATGATAACCTTGATTATTCCTATGTTAAAAAAAAATAAACAGGATGAGCATACAGTTTCAAGCACTGGTGCATGATTATCCTTCCCAGCTAACTGCTGGCAAGATCTTTGGCACAGTCATGACCAAAGTCCACAATCCTAGACCATCCATTGTATCAGTGAGGGATGGCACAGACTGACCAAATGACAGTTTTCACTCACTTGAATATATGGAAAAAGTCATGTCTCTAGGAGAAAAAATTAAATTGCATGGGTGTGAGTCGCACCATGCTGCTGAGCCGGCCTGACTTATTTCATCTGTTAAACCCAGTGAGTGCTACTATCAGTCCTGCTCAACCAAGCATTCCCTCACTAGCCTGCCAGAACTCTCAAACAGAGCTAATTATAACCTCAAAGGGTGTTTTCGTTTCAACTTTAGGGCCCAAGGATCCCTTATCATTCATAACTTTGTTTACTTCTTCCATTTATTCATACAACATCCCAAAGAACAGGAGTAGCCATATAAATAGATTGATCACTTTTGACAATATTGGCATGTCTCCAGTGTCTTATTTTCAGAATCCACCCCTGTAGGTTTATGGCTTGAAGAGAGACTGTACAATATCTCATGCTGGATTTTTGCAACAAAGAAGCAGCTTGAGTATGCTAACTGTATTATATAGCTTTTCATTTGCTCTGGTTTTCTTTTAAAATAAGAGGGCGTAAATCATAAAATCACCCACATCCCCTCACTGAATGGTTAGCTCCAGGAAACATATTCATCTGTAGTTCATTGACTACCACACAGCTATTAGTTTTGCCCTCAGCAAAATTAGCTATAAGATCAAGGCTTATTTCAAACAATCAGTAAGTCAAGCAGACTTGTATAAAAAAATTTCCCATTTCCACTGGTATGGAAACAGAACTTTTGGCAAGATTTCAGTATCCCATGTGTCTGCCTAAAAAAACTATGCCAAAATCTTTGCCATAACTTTGCCCACCCTTAGTAACTGTGTTGCTTCAAGTCATAGAATCATTTAGGTTAGAAAACACATCTAAGAACATTGAGTCCAACCACTAACCCAGCAACTGCAAAGTTACCAGTAAAATATTTCACTAAATGCCACATCTACACCTCTTTTAAACATTTTCAGGGATGGTAACTCAACCCACTGTTCCAGCGCTTAACAGCCTTTTTGTGTGAAGAAATTTTTCCTAGTATCCAATCTAACGTCCCTCCCTGGCATAACCTGAGACCATTTCCTCTTGTTGTATCACTTGTTGCCTGGGAGAAGAGACCAACCCCCACCTGGCTGCACCCTCCTTTCAGGCAGTTGTAGAGAGTGAGAAGGTCCCCCCTGAGCCTCCTTTTCTCCAGGATAAACACCCCCAGCTCCCTCAGCCACTCCTCTTCAGTTTTATGCTCCAGCCCCTTCCCCAGCTCCGTTGCCCTTCTCTGGACATGCTCCAGCCCCTCAGTGGCCTTCTTGCAGTGAGGGGCCCAGAACTGGACACAGGATTTGAGGTGTGGCCTCAGCAGTGCTGAGTACAGGGGGACAGTCACTGCCCTGGTCCTGCTGGCCACACAATTGCTGATCCAGGCCAGGATGCCATTGGCCTCCTTGGCCACCTGGGCACACACTGGATCATGTTCAGCCACTGCTGACCAGCACTCTCAGCCTTCCTGGACTTCTTTGCCTCTCAGGGCTGCCTCCCAAAGAACACTCTCAACTGGTCTCCTAAATAGGCCAAAATTTGCCCTCTGGAAGTCCAAGGCTGCAGTTCTGCTCATCCCCCTCCTTATTAGAGGATCGATAACTCCATCATTTCATGATCACTGCACCCAAGACAATTCAAGTCATCATATCACCCACCAGTCCTTCACTGTCCACAAACATCAGGTTCAGAGGGTCATCTCCAGCTGTGTCTGGAAAATATTATGTATCAATAAAACACTGTTGGGAATTTCCAGATTTGCTTTGCTGAAATTTTCAATGTAGATTATACCACAGCCATTCTTTTAAGCCTATCTGATGTGTTACTAGGAAAATAAATCAGATCATATCTATCTCAGAAATAAATCAAGTACACCAGCTAACACTTACAAACCTCACTGCTTTCGTTAAATGGCAGCAGGCTGTTCATTGCTTTTGGGTTTTTTATTTCATTTTAAATTTTCTTATAAGTGCTCTATTCTTAATGTCTTCCAAGTCCATTACTCTCACAGTCTTTGATACACAGTATATCTCCTCTGCAAAACCACACATGGAGCCCCCAGGTAAGATATTTTTCAGCGTGTATCATAATATTATAATTACTGTCTAATGGCTCTTCCTAGGAAAGAAAAAGAAAACATTAAAAAGTGTAATTAAGCAAAGCAACCTAAGGCCATACCAGTCCTGGGTGTTAAGACTCAGATATTCCCATATATAGTGAATTTAAATTTCTCTCTTTAAATTATCACCCAATGAAAATTAAAATGTAGCTTTTCAGAGAACCAAAGGTCGTTAATCCTTGGTTACACATTGGTTCCCATCACAAAAAAAGAATAAGAATAATCATCCATTGTTTACATTAAATTTCATGTTGTGTCAATATAACCAAGATTCCTCTTTTCAAATGCAATGATGAATATGCTCACAAAGCTTTCCCTTTAGCACACCTCAGAGTGCAATACTTGCACACTCCTCACAGAAACTATTTCCTGACAGCTTATTTGGGGTGAAAAGTATTATCTCCAAGATGTGTTAAACTGTGTCATTAAAAGCTGCAGAGGTTTTTTCATTAATCTAATGATTCCAAAATTTTTAAATTCAATTTTCCAAAACCCTGTGTTTACATGTTTGTATTGCCTATGTACATAATTTATTATTTTAAAATTATGTTTACACACATCAAATTGTCCATTCGTCAAGAGAAAAATGACATGTGCAGCACCAGGTGCTGGAGTTGAGGTGATTTTTTTTTTAAATAAGTGTTTCTCTTGGATATGGAAAGCAGTATTAAGAGCACTAAATCATCTTGTCTCTAGGAACACATATGAACTGTAAATGAATGAGGTAGGCAATTTTGCTTAATTAGAATCAATAGTATCATCCTTTAATTAAAGAATATTGATTGTGTTATGCAGAGGGAAGGCTTGCAGAGGATATGCTTTAATGTGATTTCTGTTTGAGTTGCAAAGTTATGTCAAGGGTCAAATTAAACTTGTACATGGAATACCCCTTTCAAGAAGAGTAATCACTCTGAATTCATATAGGACCTTTTACAAGTGGAAATCCAATGTTAAATCTTTACAAAGAAAGCAGTTTTTAACTGAGAAAGATGTGAGCTTTTTAATATTCCTCCTCCAGAGGAACATCAGAGAGGTACAACATCCTATTTTCTTCCTGCTTCCCGTGTCAGGAAGATCAACAGGGAAGTGCATGGATCAGGAACCTCATTGCTTTTGCAACATCTCCCATGCACATACAACACACAATTTCATGACAGTTCAAGGAATGGTATGATGAGAAAACAAAGTTGCCTCATGTGTCATCATTTTCTTTTAAGACCTGGGTACTGTAGCTTCCAGCTATTATTGATATAAGAATGACATGCAGTCCCCAATGTTCTCATTTTCCTCTACACAGCCAAAGTGAATCTCAGAATTGCAGGGTACTGAACACTGAAATTGTATTAAGCCACCAATTAAGTGCTGAAATACACAGCATTTCATGTCAATAACAGTGACAAGAGGCATGCTCTTGAAAAAAAAAGCCTGTGCAACTCCAAGTCACTTCCTTCAAAGTAACCAGCTAAGCCATACCTCATAAGAAAAGTAGAATAAAAAAAAGAAGTGAAAAGCTAACTGTGTGCTTATCTATGAAGCCCCTGAAGACTGAAATTTAGCTGAGCTGTCCAAGGGGAGGAAAAAAGAGTATGTATGTATTAGTAAGTTGCAGGAAATATTCAAACACCAAGGGAAATTCCATGTTTGAACATATGTGGTCACTAATCAGTGACTGCAGGTCTTTTCAGCAGCGACTGTTTTGCACAGTGTAATTCTTATCATTATTAGTCATTACTAGAATTACAACTTCTATTCAAAATCAGACCAATATTATTAAAAACTAAAAAAAAACCTAAACAAACATATACAATGAGATATCCCTGCTGCCCAGAGGTCCTCTGGAAAAGAACAGGAGGAAGAAAGGGCAAATTGATACAGAGAGTTGAAAAGACTCCCAGTCTCACAGTGGATTGCAGATGGTGTTTTACACCCTTCCAGTTTAGTGCTCTCAGACCTTCTCCTCTCCATTCTTTGTGTCAGCAGGGACTAAAATCTCAGATTTTGCTCCAAAGTAAGTTATGCCATCAATTAAATGTGAGCATGTACTGGCTTCTGTCATTACAGAGCCTATGTCCTAAAATGGACACACACACACACATGCAGACTTCCCCTCCCGGACCACATCAAGAGTGGGAATCATGGACATGCAAAGAGTGACGGCACATAGATCCCTTCCCCTATGGATCATGTATGGAGGATTTCCATGTGTCAGTGTGCATGGCATTACACAGGACAGTGTGTCTGTGCAATGCCCTGCTGCCTTTGCCAGTCCATCAGTAGAAATGATAACACACGTGCTTGTGCACGCCTGGAACGGGGTTGTGCATTATGGATGGTAAGAATGAGCACCTGCTGACAGAAAACACAAAGGTCGGTAGCTACTCCTGCCAATAAATGGGATAACAGTGCAACATCTCCTCCATCAGCAGAGCCAAAAGGTGATATGAGCATGAGCATCACACTATCAGCAAAACTGCAAGGATAGCAGTAATCAGACATACCTCTGTTCATTTCCAGATATTATGTTGATTGGGAGTAACATTCAGGTCAATTTTTCCTGCGGTCCTTTAAATAAAACTATCTATTTCTTTGATTGATCACATCCTAAGCATTCTTCATTTCAAAACTTCACTTTATGGGTTATTTCCCCTCAGCTATACAATGCCAAGGCTAATGAAGCACTCAGTAGAAGGTAAATACTAATGAAGTGTGCTGGACTTCTAGTTAGCAAGCCTGTAGGGGGAAGAAATTAAATAGGGGAATGAAACCATATAAATATATAACTATTATGCATAGGACAGTTTGGAGGACATTTAGATTCTTTTTTTTGTCCTCTAGTCCTTCTTGTTCCTTGTTCTTCAGCTTCAGTTTGTGCATATAAGCCTTTGGGTTGATACAAACCCAAAAGATTTCTAGCTGGAAAAGGTGCTGCTGAGTTGGTTGCACAGGAAAGTAGATGCTGCTCTTTTCCCAGTGTGGATAAGTTTCCCCACAATGACGTGAGCTATTTAAGAAGAGTTCTTTCTTACTGCCAAAAGCTAGGTGTATGGAGGGTTTGGTGACACAATTATGCCTATTAAAGACAGTATTTTCATGCCTCTTCCTGTCAGATGGGCAAAGCATTACAGAGTACAGCTGATATTTGTGGGAAGGCATTCCCCATGTACTCATGAGGAATCTCAGCTTGTGTTTCTCCTGCAAGGAATAGCCTCGAGGCTCTGCAAAACCCAAACACAAAGAAGTGCTGTGGCAGCAGTTCAAAGTGGCTTTTAGTTCCCTGTGTTGCAGTGGTCAGAGAAAAATATGAGTCCCTATGTGTACATCTGACTAGTTACAAAAGAGAGAAACCAACAGCCAAAAGCAGACTGAAAAAGTCCAATTAGGCAAATGAGGTTGCATTATGTCTCTGTAAGGAATGTAGTTTTAGTTACATTTCTGCCCTTTGTCTCTACCTTGCTGGTGTCCTACAAAGGACCGCTAATCTCCTCTCAGCAGGAGAGGCGTTAACAGCTGAGTAGCAGCGCCTTGTGAAGACAAGATCACACATAAGGTAACCGTGATTGACTGATGATACCTCAGATATACTGATTTGCCAATGCATCTCTATTACCTAATGATGAGAAACATATATTAGTGATATGACTCAACTATGACATATCATTATTTTCTTTTCTTTGACACAAATTTAGGCCAGGGTCCAAGAGAATTGTTTTTCCATACCACAGTTTCTTAACTGTTTCTGTAATAAACCTGCCTTTTTCTCACTAATTGTTGGGCTGGGTTATAACATACTAGGTGTACCTGTACAAAATCTGGCACAAGGTGTAGGAAGTTTCAACCTAGAACTGGAGGTAATACTGTAAAATCTGAGTTCTAAATGGCCATCGAGAACATGCAAGTAAACTTATGGGTTGGATGATAATTCCCTTTCCTGTGCTGGTCCAGTTCCATTCACAGGCAGGAGATTAGAAAGGTGCACAGGGCTCTCATGAATGGTTTCCCAGCATAGGAAACTCTCAAGCAAAGCATGAATAAGGTATTTTCTGCACTTTCTGCCAGCACTGATGTAACGACCCTATCATGTAAGAAAAATCAGTGAATTAATTCCCTGCTTTGCCTGTTAAAAAGATTTGTTCTCTTTTAGGTTCTCTGGCAAGAACCATGAAGTAGTCCCCCTAAAAAATCCTAACTCTCCCCCCACCTCAGAAAAAACCCCACAATGGGACACCTAAGCACAGAATTTGTCAGTCTTAGTCACCATACCATCTCCTTTTATTAATAGAGCCATGACATGGAAGAGTTTTCTGGCCAGACATTTTTCACACCCCAATAGGCTCAAATAAAAAATTATTGCCAGCACAATGATTTAAATGTAAGATGTAACACTACAGCACTTGCCTAGCTTGATTTTTTAATGTCAGCTCCAATGTGTCTGACACATGCAAGACACAAATGAATATCCATATTTCCTTGGAATTAAAGGTTCCCTGACAGCACACGGTATGGCGCATACGGCACTCCCGATGGGTCGTTATTGTGGACTGGCATTTTTTTCACCTCCTTCATTCTTCCTGAGCCAACTCTACTAGTGGGAGCCAAGACTCTCCCCACTAACCTCAAGGGCAATTTTCTCAAAATATTTGATATAAAGCAGTCTATGCTATATTTGCTAATTGCATTTGTCAACCTCCCTTGCCAAAATTTTCTTAAGTAACAAAACCATTGGCAATAAACATGGAGATCTATGTATTTGGGTAGAGGAAATGCTTTTTACAGTGCATGAGCTAAAGGTTATAAATGAGAAATGATTGCTTTTTTCACAGAGTTGGTCCATAGAACTTCCTCAGCCCACACTGTGTCAAAATTGGAACCTTTCTCCTTTTAAAAATAACTTTTTCTGATGTATTTCTACTCAGCTTCTTTCACCGCCTCCTAATCTCTTTGTTCAGTATTTCCTCCCAACACAGAGTCATCACACCATTCATCTGCATCAATCTGTCTGCTGCTCACAGACTTTGCTGGGTCTGCCTCACCAAGTGCAGTCACTAAATTCATATCTTTTTTCAAGTCAGTAATTGCCTTCAGCTTCACGCTGTCATTTTTACTTGTGTTGATGTCTATTAGATTTTTGTCTACTGTTTCAGAAGTCTGTGTCATTCCTTGAGTCACATAAACTTCAGCTCTGCCAGTGATTTCCCAGCCCATCCTGTCTGAAACTGTAGAAATTATGTTTCTGCATACACAATTCCCTGTTCATCGTTAAAGAGGTAAAATATCTAATACCTGTAAACATGTGCCCATATATCAAGCACAGGATTTATCTCCTCCAGCCTCAAGGTGTGATTCAGTTTGAGATAAAACTACTGCTAACATAATATGCCTACATGTTGTGTCTCCATGTACAGTACAGTAGTGTCTAAGCTCCTGTTAGCAGCACAGACTAAGTCAATTCATTTGTCCTCACACAAGCCTCTAGTGCTATCTGAGATGCCCTTAAGCTTTCTGTCTGGCTTTCAGCCATGGGCTTCAAGTCCCTTGTCAATATAGGAAGTACAATCTAGAGCAATTCAATTTATCCTAGGTCTGGCTAAAGCCAGAGGGTCAACAGAGTTGCTTTTCAGGCTCCAGCGTAGTGATTAAATTTTCATTGACTAAAGCAGGAGGTTAGGCACTTAACTCACAGGTAAACACCTACATAGAGGCATCTGAGTTTAAATGTCTTAATCTGGAGCTGACTTCCACCCTACAGGCTCTGTTCAGTTGCCCAAACATATGGTGAAATTTGCAACACTATGGAGTGTCCAAATCATGCATGAAATGCTGACAGAATGACACAAGCTACAGGAGCACTACTCAGAGCCACATGGAATACCCTGGGGCATCTCAGATGGCACTAGAAATTGGTGTCTAGGCTACTGAAAGACTACATGTCTGCAATATAGATGCCTAAACAGACCTAGGTTGATCTCTAAGGAGGGTGAGATGAGGTTTGAATTATGCCTAGGAAAATTCAGTGTGAGGAAGACATATTAAAAAAATTTAGAAGAAGCCTTAGCCAGAAACTCTTGGATATATTTGCCATTTAAAAATAACTACGAAGCCTAAGCTAATTACCTAGACCTGCTCCACAGTATACAAATATAGGTTCCTTCAGATGAAAATTTATATCACATAAGAGAGATGTCTAAATTAGGCAGGACAAATTGCCCTCTAGAGCAGTTTATCACTCTCTACAGATTGTGGAAGGAACCCAAAAAAGTATCTTAAATACCTAATGTTTACCAGGCTAATGCTAAACAATATTACATTCTGCCTTTCCCCGTATGATTCAATAGTAAGTACCCAACTCCCTAAGTGTTAAATATGTGAAAATTATTTTCAGTAGGTGCAGATTTTAAATATTTGTGTAAACAACGAGTTTTTTGTCAACTATAACATCCATCATGGTAAGGTAGGCAGCCAACATGATGATTTCCCCTTATAAATCCGCTCTGAGTATTTATGTCCCTAATCAATATTGATGCTTTTGCAAATATTAGGCCTACAAAGTCATAGAATTCTTTATCATACACTAAAGATTTCCTCCTATGGGGATGAGCCATGAGGATTCATGTCTACCTAACTGCCTACAAAGCCACAGAAGTACACACAGGATACAGCAGACAGGATAGCATCCTGGTGAAGAAAAATCTTTGCACCATAAGGAAGGGTCTTTCTCTTTTCTTGTAAATCACAGTCAAATATGCCCACCTTTCATTAAACAGAAAAGGGGAGAATAAAGGCTTGAATCACTAGTAAAGCCAGCGTGAGTCACCTGCCATTTGATCAGATATCCTGAATGTTACCAGTCCTGAAATTAAATTTGTGGTCTACATAAAGATAACAAAGAACAACATCCATTGGAGTGCAAGCTCTGAAGAAATGAAGTAGAATTCAGTCTCTTTGTGTGTGATGACAAATGCCTTCATTTTTTCTTCCTTATTATTTTTTTTCAATTATATGCATGTGTCAGCACATGCATAAACAATGCCTTAAATAATTTTCTTAAGGTAAACAGCACAGAATTAAAAGATTTTTCGGGTTAAAATGGTGTTATTCAAAAGCAGTTAATGTGTATGATTTATCCATCACCTCTGTGTGAATTCTTTGAAAAGGTTCTTTTGTTCTAAAGTTAGGGGGTGGAATAAGAACCACAGTAATGTGCAGCATTGAGATTTAAGGAGGAGACATTCAAATGGCATTCATCTAGTCCCTCTCTGCTAAGATGAACAAAGGGACTTCATCACTTGTATTTTCTGAATTGTGTTGTCAAAGGGCTAAGCCCAGAACAGACGCTCAGGCCCAGATTAATTTTACCAAACCATAAAAATTAAATAAAAGTTGGATGTCGAAAGCAGGATTTTTCACACCTGAAATAGTTGTCCAGACTAAGCTGATCATGCACATACTCTTTGCACAAACTGAGAGATTTCCAATGGCAGTTCACCTTGCCCTAAACTGAATGTTTAAGATTAGAAAAGCAGAATAGATCTCTGGTTTGTGCCTCTCTTTGTCACTCCCAAAAGGACTATATTACTACTTTAAACTTGCCTTTCATCTAATGTTCAGATGAACAAAGTTAAGAGAGAGAAGCTGCACTTAAATTAAGTACTTTTCCATCTTATGGGAACTTTTTTCTTACCCCATAAATATTTTTATCTATAGATCATAGATGAAAGAAATCTAGCTCCTCCTCAATTCTTCCCAAGAAAAACTAACTTAAAGTAATTGAAATAGTGTCAAACTCATAATTTGATTTGATTACCTGCATATTAATTTGAAAGTTAAATCATTGAACTCATTGATTCATTCTTGGTTGTGACCTCAATTTGATTATTGCTTTGTGCCACTTTTGATAAGCTTAATGGAACTGCAATACATTTGGCATAGCAACATGTGCACATGTATTTTTCTTGTTCTTACAGTTTTACAAAATCTTTTAAAATATTCACAATAGGTTTATCCATCTAAAATACCACATGGCACACAAATGCTGAGGAAATTTCAAGTTACTTTGCCATGATTGTAAATTACTTAATTATTTTGTTCAAAAACTTAAAACTTTATGGATTACAGCTGATATGTGTCAAAGTACAGCAGCGGTTTACGGTCACTTTCATATGCAAGCCTACTGGGAAATAATCAGCTGAGAGAAGAATCAAGAGAAGAACTAGTCAAAAAGTAAACAAAAAACCTCACCACCCTGAAAAAACAAAGTGCTACAAAGCAAAAAAGCTCCTAAATAAATTACAAAAAAATAAAACCCCACACCACAACTTCAAAATGGGCCTGAGGAGTAAAGCTATTTTAAAAAATTTTCAACAAGAAGTTTCAATAAATTTTATCTAGGTTCTTGTTCAGTTCTTGTCATTCTTATTTGTTTCATGTGTATTGCGTATTACAGAACCAGTTGCAATTCTAGTACACATTGGAGATGAGGTTAGCAGCCTTGATGACAGTGATATGAGAGAGTATGCCATACTGGTCAGAGGTATCTGTAAAAAAAGAAATACATTTAATTCTTGTCTCCTACCAGTGCCAGTAAAGAAAAGCTCCATTTATGACACATTGCCAAAGTTTTTTGGAAACAAGGGTGCTCTTCAGCATGCTAAGGCAGAGCAAGGAAGTCAGGTACAGCAAAGAGCAACTTTGTTAAGGCTCACTGAGCTGTTAAAGCAGCAGGAAAGAAATAAGCTGTCACTCTCTGATGTGCAAGGTTTCATTTCTCTGGGAAGCTGAAGGGACATTGTTGTAGTCATAAATGTCTAAAGAGGTGATGGAGAAAAGGAGTTAGTGCTTTTGATTTGACCAGCACTTTGGATAAAACAAATCATTCTGGGGAAAAACAGCTACAAAAATACTCAGTATTCCTGCTCTAAACAAATAGAAGCCAAGACAAGTAGTATGAATTTAGGTCAGAGGATTCTTAAGACTGGCTCTTTGGGGCAGATCAGCTATTTAGTTCTCCATCTTTCCAGATTTTTCTTCTGTCTTCCTTAAATATTTTTTCCTTTTTATTTTTTTCTTTTTTCTTTCCTTTTTTTTTTTTTTTTTTTCTGATGCCTTTGGCAGCCTACTGCTGTTCTACCCAGCGAAGATGAAATTTTCTCTTTTACATATCGCTTCAGTCCTTTTCTAGCTAAAAAGTATGATGAGCACTACCAGCATCCCACTCCAGTTTCTTCCTCTTCTCTCTTGCCTGTCTGCAATCAGGTACTCTGCCTATTCCCTCAACTAAGACTTTCCCTTCCCCTGCTATCAAGCATGTCTATTCCCTGGCAGTCCTTGTTCTCTCACTTTTCACTAACTCAGGAAAAAACAGTGACACCCTACAACTGGAAAATCTATGATTGTTGCACACACACGATTTTGTTCAGCTCTGTCAGGTTACTCCATTATGTCACCTGAAATCAGTGATGTCTAGGCCTGATAGTCTCTACTTTTCAATCATTTCGTCTTAAAAGGAAAATTTCTGTTACTAATGCACATTTATTTGGGGAACGAGGAAAAGTAAGAATCACTGGGACTCTGCTAATGGCATGTCACATTTCGTTATTGTGCTGCACTGGCTTCTTCTGCCTCGCGTTAAGAACATTCAATTCCAGCTCCCAAGGATATTGGTTCCATACCAATGAAGCTAAAAATATTTCAGAATGCCCATGGGGTGAATATTTCTGTGTCCTTTCACTTAGATGAGGCTGTTTTAGGATGATGCTGTCTCACACACAATATCCCTTGCATACTAATCAACGCAACAATAATTCAGGTCATTTGATTTCAAAGCATGTTCCCTAATGCGTTAACCTTTCACTGTTATCCTCCACTGTCCTCCTTCATGTGGTACAAAAGGATTGAACCAAGCAACTGGATGATGGGTAAAGACAACCATAAATGGAAACTAAAGAATGAGGCTTAGATTTTTTGTATTGCAATACATTTAGATGAAGGAATTGAACTCTGATATCGTGAGTCACAGTCCACTAGTTTGATCATAAGGTTGTCCTTCTTCTCCTTTTCTGCAGACAATGAAAGCTTGATGACAGTCTCTACAGCACTTCAAATATTGACACCACAGCCAACCCAATTAAGCCTTTGTCCTGCTTATACGCTTGCATAGAACCATATAAGGAAGAGAAACACCAACACAACCCTTTGAAAACCAACAACATTTGTTGAAAAAACACATTGAAAATCAGCAGCACACAAAAAAAGAAAAAGCTGTTTAAGACTGAATCAACTGAAAGCCGTCTGTGTGAAACATTTGGAGAATCACTTTGGATATGTATATATTGCCAACTGTAATCACAGATCAGTTGCACTCAGAAAATGGGGAAAATAGTTTAATGAGTTCTGCATTAAAGTTAAATCTCTCTGCTCTATTTGTATGTGTTTACGGTCACTGCCTTTTCTAGCTAAAAAGTATGATGAGCACTACCAGCATCCCAGTGAATGCAAATGGTCTTACTCTTCATAATTAGGATCTGGACAATAGTTCTACCCTATTTTTGCATGGGTTGAAAGCATTCATTGCAAAATCAGAAGAGAGTGAAAATTATTTATTTCCCAAAGCAGGAACCGTACAATTCAATGTAGACAAGGTGACATCATGTAAAATTTTTGACATTTTTTTTTCTCATCTGTGTTAAGCAGAGGAGCTGAAATTATGGGACAGGGTTTCCATCAAGAATGTTTTTACTTTGATGAGTAGTCCCATTACTTTAAAGTGAAATTCAATGTTCTCTTATAATAGTACTATACAGCATATAGGGCTCATAAAATCGTAGAAGGTTTGGATTTGAAGGGACCTTAGAGATCTTCTAGTTCCAACCCTTGCTATGGGCCCAGACACATTCCACTAGACCAGGATGCTTGAAGTCCTGTCCATCGTGGCCTTAAACAGTTCCAGGGGTGGAGCATCCACAACTTCCCTGGGTAAACTGTTCCAGTGCTTCATCACCCTCATAGGAAAGAATTTCTTCCTAATATCTAATCTGTATCTACCCTTTTTCATTTTAACACCATTTTCCCGTGTCTTATCACTACATGCCCCTGTTAAAAGTCCCTCTTCAGTTCCCTTGTAGCCTCTTTAGTAGCAGAAGGCTGCAATAAAATCTCACAGAGCCTTCTATTCTCCAGACTGAACAGCCCCAACTTTCTTAGCCTGTCCTCATGGGAGAGGTGCTCCAGCCCTGTGACCATCTTTGTGGCCTCCTCTGGACTGCTCCAGCAGATCAACATCTTTCTTTTGCTGAGGACCCCAGAGCTGGACACAGCCCTCCACGTGGGGTCTCACAAGAGAGGAGTGGAGGGGTAGAATCACCTCCCTTGACCTGCTGCTCACTCTGCTTTTGATGCAGGCCAGGATAGGGTTGGCTTTCTGGGTTGCAAGAACACATTGCTGGCTTATATTCAGCTTTTTGTCCACAAGAACCCATAAGTCCAGTTGAACCCAGCCCTTTTTCCTCGGGGATGCTGTCAATCTTTTCACTGCCCAGTCTGTGTTTGTGTTTGTGATTGCCTGGACCCAATGAAGGAAACACCCAAGCTTTTTGAGTGTTCAATCTAATGTTAAAACTGTATGTGTTAAAAAAAATAGCTGCTTTTTTTTACCTATGTTAGGTAAAAAAAAAAATCACTCATTCTACAGCCATGGAGCTGGTGAGAAGCTGGAGCTTACCTTCTTCTCAAGTAATAGCCCTCCAACAAAATTCTTTGTGTTACAAAAGGGAAGCTTTTTGTAAAATTTCCCATAAAATTAAATGCAAGCAAATCTACTCCAGGGCGATGTAAATCTTCCTTGAGAACAGAAATCAAAGTTTCCATTCCAACTTTACCTCTTGCATTATGGGCATACATTACACTTAGATATAATAGACAGATGGACGTGTCATCGTGTGTACGTACATCTACAGTGGCATTTTAAAATGGAAACAAAACCATTTGGAGTCGGACCATCAAAATGTCCTTTATTGAGCTAATTTTTATCCTGTTTTCAAAATTAAATGAAATTAAAATGTATTTGCTCCTATGAAGTATTTGTCCTTGCCAAATCCTGACAAGAAAAATAAATGTTTCCACTCTGAAAATATTTTATAGCACTGATTTGACCTATCTGTGGTCTTGCCTGAGTTTACATTTACGATTGTTTCACAAAGAGTGTTGTATTGCTTATAGCACCCAGGGTCACTTGTCAGGATATGAGATTCATTGTGCTAGAGACTGTGGAACATGTAAAACAGTGTAAAGCTGTCTGGGCAGGATTCAGCTGCCTTTTTACAGGTTCCTAAGGGTAATGAGGGACGCCCAAGAGTGCCCTAAAAACACATGAAGTGGGACATGTCTGGAAGATCTGCAGCCTTCAGGAATAGCAGCTGGAAGCCTTAAAAGGATATCCTTCTGTGCTTAAAATGATGTTAACTTCCTATATTTAGGCAACAAAATCTTACCCTCCCTGTTGTGAAACACAGATTCTGAAAAACCAAGGACTACAGGATTACAAACTATGTATTTACAAGAAGACAATGTTAATAAAACAAGTACAGGAACGCTGGGAACATAAAAGAAGCAGAAGTGCACCAAAGCTAAGATTCAATCAGCCCATTAACCTCCCTCTGGCAGTGGTCAACAGTAAATGTTATAGAGAAACACAACAAAACCAGGCTAAATCTGCAGAGACCCTTCCCTGCAGTATAAGGCTGCAAATTAAGAACTTCTTAATAGAAGCAGATTAAATTGCAATCAAAACCTAACAATTTTTACATGGCCTTTTATGAATAGAAATCTTGGATAGATTAACTGCTAGTGGTTTATCTTGAAAAGAAACAGAAGTCTGGCTTTGCTAACTAGGCCCAGGCATAAAATCCACTGTTAACCTGACACCTCTGTGCACTGGAGCCAGCACCATGGCAGAGTATTCCAACATTGTGCTCACAGTGACAGCTATTAAAACCTCAGTTGAGAAGGATGCAGCTAAGAACCTAAGTGAATTTAAATGGTGCTGTGCCACCCAGACCAACTTTCACATAAGTGTTAGAAAATTCTTTCAAAGGCATGTGACATTTTTATTAATAGAAAATTTTATTATTCACATACATTTTCTTTTTAATTTAAGTTAAATGTTTCACTTTTACCTGAGTTGGTCCTATTGAAAATATTTCAGAGTCTGGTGATCAAAATTCATGAAGAATTCTGGTTTTTGCTTTCTTTCTGCACTTACTGAAAACTAAATTTTTTGAGGTATCAGTGTTTATAATCTCAAAAAACCTTCCATCACCAAATGACCCTTAGGATTCTATTTATAATTCCATTGCTTATAGCAAATGATTTCTGTGATTTCTTAACTGGCAAGCTCAGGACTGCAAATTTCAAAATAATTCTGTTTTTCAGGACTTATCTGACAATGATGACATATCATATTCTAAAATCATAGAGCTGTTATTCTGCTCACACATTTACGAGCAAAATATTGATCCTACCACAAAACAGTGATTTTTAGAGGAAAGATGATAAAGTGTTCCAGTTTTCAAATGTTGCAAAAAAAAATTATCCTGCTAACCTGGTGTCATTGCTGCTAAATGCCATCCCATCAATCCTTTCCTTGCTGACCTGACTCATTGGCGCAACATTTCCAGCATTGATGATGTTCTGCCCAAGGTCACGAGGGGGTTCATTCTTGCTCTATATCAAATTTAATTCACATCTGGTGACTCCCACATACACCTGGGTGCCTTGGGAAAGGAGTAGCTCAGCACTGACAGGGGAGTTTATAGACTTCCAAAATCTAATCCACTGCTGTCCTCACCAAGCAAACAGCTCCTCATTGGCAAGCAGTGCACAGCTAAGGATCACCCAAGCTGTCCCTGCATGAGAAAGGTGACAAGCTGGTAAACATAACATCAAGGGCTGGTGGGTGTAGGTAATTTCACTTTGTGGGAACATCAGCTCAGGTTCTCCCTTGGAAACAGGTTAGTTATTTATAGACAGGGTTCCTCTGAATTGTGCCATCATTAGTATTCAGTCAAAACCGTTTTGCATGCTTGCATGCTTACAGAATGACTCAGAACTCCAAAGATTTTGACTTCTGGTCATTTGCAGTTTGTTGTATTAATGAATATGTGAGGTTCCTCAGTTTAACTGCAGCAATGTTTTGAAAGTGAGTTCCTGGTTCTACCTGTCATATTTTTATTGGTGGACCTATTGCAGTGGTGCCTGGAGACAAAAGACACATGGAGGTCTGATGTTGCTGGGCATTGCACAGTCTCTGCCCTGTCAAGAGAATGAGGTGACCTGAGAATATAGAAGAGAAAAAGAAATGACCAATTAAGGAAAAAAAGGGTTATACAAGGAGGGAGGAGTGAGAAAGGAGAGCTGGCAGAAGAGGCAGCAGACATACTGGACAGCTCTCTAAGGTAGATGGTGTGGTTACACAGAGTCACAGAATGTTCTGAGTTGAAAGGGATCCACATGCATCATCAATTCCAACTCAAGTGAATGGCCCATGCAGGGATTGAACCCACAGCTTTGACATTATTAGCAAGTGGAGATTCAGCTTGAGATACAGAGCCTGAGGTAGGTACAAAAAAGGCCCATTGGCACCACTGTACCGACAGCTCCACACTGACACCATTATGTCTGCTGGTTCAGCTGCTTCTGGAGATGTTCTCCAGGCTTGAGCCTCCAGCTGATGCTTTAATGAAATTTCTCCAAAGTCACAAATTACATGGGGCTATGAGGGCAACATGAGTAGGTTTGCTGCTGTGAGGGCAATGTAACAGGGCAAAATATATATATAATGGGGGGGAGAGGGAGAGGGTTAGCTGTCCTGTCTCTGAATGCAAAAAGTATTAACTGGAAGTAGACAGTATTAATTGAAGGAGCTGGACTTCACATCAGGAGACCTTATAACAACCACATGTTCACACGTACTGTGTTTACTTGCAATAATTGTTACCCCTTACAAGAACCTGAACATAAGACCTCAGCTGAACTTTTCCCTTGACAGACCAGCAAAAAAACAACAAAAAAAAAGGCAAACAAGACGAGAGGGGAGGAACACGGATTAGTCTATGGGAAAACAGAAGTAGGGACACTGTTATTCCCTAATAGCTTCCCAAATACTCCTTTTGTGTTATTCTCTAATAGTTTCCCAAATACTCCTTTTGCTTCTCACCCTTGAACGCAGTCCACATTGCTACTGAAACACCAGCTTTCTTTACAGATAGCCTACAGGTTATATGCATGTAAATTGGTGATATAGAAGAAAGCATGCATTAGAAATTATCATGGGCAGAAGTTCTGAGTCTTTGGACAGTGGAATAGAAGTAAAATGAAGAGTGCAGCACTTTTTTATATATTTACTTCTTTTGTAAACTTATAAGACTTCCTGAGAAAAAAGACAGCTCTGTAGAGAAATTCTCTTTTGGAAGTGGACAGGATACACATCATGGGGCAATTCTCAGCCTCTGTGCAGCAACCGTCATACAGGTTTACAAACAAGGTGATGTTTCCAATAGAGTCAGCACCTCACCTTTCATTTCTCAGTACAGATAGGAGTCCATAGAAGTTATTAAAGGTACAGTAGACCCAGAAGTACTTTGGGGAGACACTTTTTTATTTTACTGACACTGTGAAAACAAAAAACAGCTATGGAAAACTGAAAAAAACTTTTAAAAGTATTTGGGTTTTTTCTCCCTACAAATCTGTTGTCAAAAAAAATACAACTCTGCTAGTGAGATCAACTGCCTTCAGTTTAAAATAATAAGCTTTATTACATGGATTTTCCTCAATATAATCAATAAATTATCTTTATTCTGCTCCTTTTAGGACCAAGAACACATTTCTGTCTTTCTCCCCCTGACTTCTTTTCGGGAGTCAGAGCCCTGGTTGTTCTTCAAGGCAGGGTACCTGCTCCAAATCCTGTCCCACCTCACCTGAAAGTAGTCTGGAGAACAGAGTATGGATTTGACTGAAATTTGAAAAGGAGCTTACCTTCCCATTAAGTAGAATAAATTAGGTCTCTTGGTTTTAGAAGGCTATTCATTGAGAGCTTTGTGGAAAATTTGAATAGGAAGCAAGATTTCAGCAAGCCTGGTGTGCTGTGCCAAAGAGTTGGCATGCTGGGAACAGTCTCCACTGGAGAAGTGCTCTGAAAGGACTATGGGAGACTGACAAGGGGAATTAACTCCAGGTTTGGGACTGCTGTTTGAGTGAGGGATCCAAGAAGCTCATAAAATATGGAACAGGATCAGCACATAAGCTGCTTTGTATATGTGCAACAGTGGAAATTTAGTCATTTAACCCTCTTGAGTTAATCAGCAGCTGAGCAGAGGTTTTTGAAGGCTTTAGGTAGCTTAAGATACATATATGCATCTCAGTTCATCAATCTTAAAAAAAACTTCACAGCCTCTAGTAAGGGAAATAAAATCCCATGTGCTTCTTATGTCCAGGCTGCCTCTATGGCTTGGAGTTTTATTCAATCTCTTCTGGCAGGACTTATCAAAACAACAGATCGCTTTGGCTAATTAGCCAATATTAGCTAGAGAACTGTGATTTCTGCATTCTTGAAATAAGGAGGTTAGTTGTGACTGCCTGTTAAAGAAAATGGTATTACTCTGAAAAGCTGAAATTCTCTAATGTGTCAAAAATCAGCAAGCATATATGTTTCTTTGATTTTTAGAAAGACAAGACACTGTACTGCAACCAGGGACTCCATATGGGTGTGCCAACCTTTCTAAAAGTGGGACAGAAAACTTTGTGACCCGTGACACGCATCACAGGTTCCTCACATATGGGGTGGGTGTGGCAGGATGGTGCAGGATTCAGTGTGGAGACTGTTTCAGGGGCAGGCTCACATACACCTGCTGTCTCACCTCCTTCAAAAGGCAGCACCAGCCTGAAGTCCCCATGCCAGTACGGTCCCAGCGCCAGACCTGTGACAGAAACCTGCCATAACACCTGCACTTGATTCACTTGTGTCTCAGGGGCTAGAAAATGCTCCCCACAAAACTTGCTGTTCATCTATCTGAAAAGCCCACAGCAGTCAGTTAAGGATTTTAATTGTATTTCCCTTTCAGTTGCGGTTACATGGAAGTATAATTACATCTACTTTGTCCCAGACAAAAGAAAAAAAAAAGGAGGAAAAAATGCATTAAAAGAAATGGAAGTTTACACAGTAACACAAGATCCAGAACTGCAGCAATTACCCCAACATAAGTCTCCAAAGAGGAAAAATGAGACATCACAGAGGAACAGATTATGCCATGCCTGTGGATGCTGGGGTTCATATGTCTTCCTCTGAGGCAGCCTGTCCTGCTTGCTGTTTGAGACAGGATGCTGGGCTGAACAGACCTGGAGCATGATCCAGTCTGACAATTTCTGTTTTCCTAAGACTACCAGATAGAGAAAACATACCTTATTTAAACTACTTTAATTTTTCCCTTTCTTCCATGCAGATTTAATTTCCTTCTGGAAAGCAGTTACCCAGCTGTGGCTATGAAACTGGTAATGAGCACACAGCTTCAGTTTAGAGGTGATCAGGCACTGCTCCTATGTTTCAAGTAATAGAAGATGGGAAAGACAGGAATGGGGGTAGGTAATGAAGGCACTTTAGTGGAGTTTGGATCAAGCATCCATGGAGTACGTCATAGCTGTCAGAGTGAAACAGCAAGTTCTGGTCTTCTTCAGATCAAACTTTTTCAAAACAGGCACAGAAAGCATGTTCTTTCTGCTAAAAGAAAGACAGGAAAAAGGAATCTAAGTAGCTATATGCAAAATCATTTCAAAGCTAATTTTTTTTCACTCCCGGGTAACACTTTCACCTTCCTTAATAACAGGAGGATGGATACACATAAAACTTTATGTTTTTAAAATTATCACTCTTGCCTTTGAAACAGAGAGCCAGGTCTTCTGTTGAAGAAGAATGAAACAGATACATTGATTAAATGCTTTTAATCCAGTTTGCACTGCCTGAAGTTCTGGCACTGGTTCACTTTTTTACAAAAGAAAATGCATGTGAAAACTTGGAAAAGCTCCACAGCTGAAAACTTTCTCCTTGCAAGCCTTGCCATTGAATTTAGAAGACCAGGAATCTCATGTGCATTCCCTGTCCTTTCATTCCTTCTCCAAAACAACTTTCAGAAAATCAAAGAAAACATTTAACATCTAGCAGGAAAAAAAAAAAAAAAGGCAAACATTAAAGTATTTCAGGCTTTGAAATACATTTCCAGATTCCATTCTATCTTCAGCAAACTGTTTTTTTAGTTACAACAAGAAATGAGAACTTTATGTCTGGGAATGATGGGTGCAAGGTGGTAAGACTGTAACCAATCCAAGGTGGGTATTGGAGAAGCAAGAGGGTCCAGGACAACTGCTAGAAAGACTGTAGGGTCTGGGTGTGGACTGAGAGACCTGTTTGTGTGTGTGTGTGTGGCAGGGGGGGTGTTACTGGGCAGACAAATTAACACGGCATAGCACAGAATACCATACACAGAATATTTCAGTCAAAAGAGACCTATCATGATCATATAGTCCAGCTGCCTGACCACCGCAGGGCTGACCAAAAGTTAAAGCATGTTCCTGAGGGCCTTGTCTGAATGCCTCTTAAACACTGGCAGGCTTGGAGCATCAACCACCTCTCTAGGAAGCCTGTTCCAGTGTTTGGCCACCCTCTGAGTGAAAATATCCTCCACAATGTGTAGTCTGAACCTGCTCTGGTGCAGCTTTGAAGCATTCCCATGCATTCTATCACTGGATATCAGGGGGAAGAGACCAGCACCTCTCTCTCTACTTCCCCTCCTCAGGAAGCTGTAGAGAGCAGTTAGGTCACCTTCAGCCTCTTTCTCTTCAAGCTAGACAACTCAGTGTCCTCAGCGCTCCACACGGGACATTCTTTCCAGCCCTTTCCCCAAATGTATTGCCCTCCTCCAGAGGCATTTACAAACCTTCACATTATTCTCAAATTGTGGGGCCCAGAACTGCACACAGTACTCAAAGTGAGTCACACCAGTGCTGAATACAGCAGGACAATCACCTCTTCTGGCCAGCTGGTAATGTTGTGTCTGACAGACCCCAGGACAGGGTTTACTCTCTTGGCTGCCAGGGCTCACTGCAGGCTCACACTGAGCTGCCGCCAACCAGCCCCCCAGATCCCTGTCTGCAGGACTGCTCTCCCCATTTATATTTGCGCCCAGCATTACTCCATCCTAGGTGCAGAATCCAGCATTATGACTTGTTGAATTTCATCCCATTAATCACAGCCCAGTGCACCAATCAAACCAGATCCCTCTACAAGGCCTCCTCTCCCTTGAGAGAGTCCACGCCACCTCCCAGTTTGGCATTATCAGCAAACTTGTTCATGATGCATTCAACTCCATCATCCAGATAATTGATAAGTATGTTGAACAGGAGTGAACTGTAGAATTGTATCGCAGCTCAGTTCCCCACCAGCCACATTTAGCCCCATTCACTACAACCCTTCATGCTCAGCCCTTCAGCCAGTTCTTCTCCAGAGCACCACAAACCAGGAGTCTGTGAGGAACAGTATCAAAAGCCTTCCTGAAATCCAGGAAAATGTATGTGTCTGAGTGCAGCTGCTGGAGGGATCCATATTGTACAAATTACATATATATATATATATGTATAAATACAAATGTACGCGCATATATATATATATTTGATGTGTTTGTTTATAAATATATGCATTTATACACACATATATATCTCCTGTCTATCAGCCACAGAAGGAAACAGAATGAGATATCTGTGTTTGTATTTGTGAGACCACTGTGTTTTTTGTCCATGGTGTTCTCTGCGTGTGCTTGTGCATGTTGTGCACACGTGCTCTGCATGTCCCTGTCTGCTGGGGACCAAGGCTCAGCCTCACCACTGCTTGGCTCTGGGGGCACAAGGCTGAAGCATCTTGGGCTCTGCTGGGTTATTGGACTCAGCAACCATGTCTCTTGGCAGAAAGGTGCTGATCTGTGGCAACAGATAGACCCAGGAAGGCTCCCATAGAGATATGGAGCTGATGGCAAGCTCTTTCATACACCTGCAAAGTCTCTGGGCTATGAAGGCTACAAAGCTTACAGTCCTTTCCCTTTGACAAACAATTTTCCCCATGACATTTCATGATTTACTGTTTTTGCTGAAATTTCCTGATCTTGGACCCAGCTCATATGGCTGTTTTACTTCGGAACACGAGAACAAGCTAAGTGTTTGTACAAGTCATTATGAAGTTTGTCAAATCAAGAACCAATTCTCTCGGTCGTGTCTGCTTCCAAAGCCTTATATACAGGATCATTACTGTTGCATCAAAAACTCTCAGAAAACTCTCATATATTGTTTTTTGTCTTTAAAGAGATTACTTTTGGAAATAAATTATCTTCTTGAACTACAGAAAAGAAATATGTGAATTTCTCCCTCTTAATTAATTTCCCCAAATACTGACAAACTGTAAGCTTTTCTATAGCACGTGTTAAAATCCTTATTGCCATTTTTCGTGAAAACAACAACTAAACAGAATGGAGAAGATAGATCAGCTTATATGGAATTATTGATTACTCTGTTCTGAACAGTCAGGGACTCAGCTAGAATAAAGGCACAAACTGCCTCTGTTAGCTACCATGGTATGTATGGTTTGGTTCCATGTTACTATCAGATAGTGTGTGGGCACAATTCAGGAACAGCACAAATAAAGAACTATTCCCAAAAAATCATTATTATCAGGGACAGCCTGCTCTACAAGCAAGTTTAACCATACAGACACATGCTACTTACCCTGCTGGCAAAGACCAGACTTTGACTCCTTTTATTTCAAGTGTACAGGTAGCCACTGATTCTTTGCAACAGATGGGGGAAAAGAGACAATGTATTCTTGCTTAGAAAAGCAAGCAACACCCTGAGAAATCACAGATTAAAACAATCAAACTAAGGAAATAAGTGCCAATCTCCAATTAATCAGGCAGGGATACCACTAATAAAATGCATATATACTGTACCTTTGTGTGTGTGTGTGTGTATAAGTAGCCTCTTGCCCACCCTAGTCCTTCAAAACAGTGTTTTTCCTGAATTTCACTTCTTCTGTTGTGGATAGTTGACAAAATCTTCTCAGGCCAAAATTCTCTGCCCAGTCTCTCAAACAACAGCTAACTCAGTCACAATATTTGACCACCAGTAATAGCTCTTCCATCTCTACCTTGGTAATAAGCTTTGAAGGCAAACCTAGGGTCTTGAACAATAAGAAAGAAAATATGATGTCAGTTATCAGTATTCTGTAATATTAATACATTTCTTGTGCATTTAGGATTAGTGCATGGTACAGAAAACTACTGGTTACATCACTACGAATAAAAACATGCACAGATTAACAAAGTTCCGCTTTCCTCAGAATTTACATGTTATGAGCATTTCCTTTCTCATCTGTGAGGTGTTTAACAGTCTGAATTACCAGTGTATTATGAGATCCATCAGTTATAAGCATTTATGTAATGTCAAAGATCCACTCAAGTCTAAGTAACACTGCCTCACAAATATACTTAAGAGCATCTCTACTACAACTGATAGTTATAGACACAAATCAAAATGGAGTCAGTGTCTTGAAGGGTTTAGACTCAAATTCTCTCCTAATCAAGTAAAATTACAGTTGAAAGTGCCTAGTACTTCAAAATACCTCATCTCTGCTGCTCTGCAGCTTCCACCATCAGTATTCCACAAGGCAGCAGCTGAGAATAATATATCTGATTTTGTCCGATTAAGTGTGACTTCAGAATCACTGAGAGGGAATCCATTTTCTGCTCAGCACTACAAAAGATTTATCAGTGAATGCATCATGTCCCAAAGTGCAATGCTACTGGGCTATAAAATATTTCAATGTCTTATTAATAAGTTAATTGAATCCATTGTAATTTTCCTAGTATTCATGCAGCTCACTTTGTCATTGATTGATAGAGATGGATTTGAAGATATTTAAGAGCTTCAAAAGCAGATGAACAGCTATATCTGAATTATCACAAATGAGGAAAAGTTAGGAAGGGACTCTAATAACCTCTCATTAGAAAATTTGTTGTAGTAACCAATGCAAACCTAATCCTGTTCCCACTGACAGCTAAAGGAATTTTGCCTACAGATTCAATGCCATTTTGAGTTCAAAATGACTGCATTTTCCCCCAGAAGTCAAGAAATTTGCAATAAAATGAGACAAATACCAGAGAAAAGTCTGTCAAGCCAGCTATAACTGAATCATGAGATTATTGAGTGACTCATACATTTAATTTCAACATAGATGATTTATAATCCAGAATTTTATTTTTTCAGGTCTTGAGTAGTATTGCAGAAACATCAAAGTTTCTAAACTTGTTTAAGAATCAGTCCTACTCATCATCTCCCCACTTAACATCCAGCATCAGCATGCAACCCCCTGATGTTGAGTTTATACATTTGCTTCTGTCCTGGAGAAGAGAGGACCCATTACAGTCTGCAAAACATGAAAAAAGTCCTATCTGAATGCACTAAAAATTTGCTTTTTAACTCAAAATAATACGACCACTCTGTATCAGAATGAGGACTATTTTGTTCTTACAAGAAATTCCCCATCCAGCCACCTGAACCTGGTTTCCAAAACTTTGTTAATTTTTTAAGACAGTTTTGTTTGCATGAGGAATGTGGCACCAAGAAGCTGCCAGATGCATCCAGGAGAGCTCATTAACAGAAGACACTGCACATACGGTGCATAAATGCCCCTGAATAGAAGATCCAAATGTCCTACAGGCCTCATCAAGACGAACCCTGAATTCAGAGGTCCCTAGCCTAGAAAACATGTTGGGTTTGGCTCAAACACAGTCATTATGTCAGTGTCATGATCTCCATACAGGAGTTAAGGATGTTTTATATCTGTACATAAAACAGGTCTGGATAGCTGACCATCTCCAGCTGATCTTTGGAGCAGTGTTAGAGAGCAGTGAAGGCACCAGATTAATATAAACCCACACTTTGCCTGCTTCCTGCAACATCTGTAGGGATCCACTGCAAGAACAGCCCTTGTCTATACATCTGAGCTGTCACAATTAGCAAAAGGATGGTGTATCTCCAAGGAAACTTCCTTCCCTTGCACAATGGACAGCTCAGAGTCCAGGCAAGATCGAAGGGAGGGAAAATGTCTCAAAAACCGAAATGATCTGAAAGTGTGTAGAGATTGTTGGGCCAGCAGGTAACAGATAGGCCAAAGTCCAGGTCATGGCCTGAGGTTAAGCAAATTCAATGCTGGATAAAACTAGAAGTTTTCAGATGTGACAAAATCACGGGCAGTGGTGACTGGTGTCACTGGTGTGTAAGGGAGGCTAATGTGAGGAGGGACAGCAAACCACACCAACACTGGAAAGGAGCCCTAGAGACCTTCAGAGAGTGGAGCTGGCACAGCATGGGGAACCACCGCAGCAACACCAGGCTACACTGGGATGACCACAATAACAGTGCTAGAAATACCCCATTAAAGCGTAGATGTATCAAAACTGAGACCAGTGGAGAAAAGAGTTTAGGTTTTTGAGCTACTTATTTGGAAAGGGGCCTGGAGGGCAACAAAAGTAAATTTCAAGAAACAGTAAGGGGGATAATAAGAGGGACAAGTCATAGAGGTACCTGTCTGGAAGGTCTGCATCCAGCTCCCAGAGCCTGAATCAAGGAAATAACAGCTACTGTTCTAACCATACTGTGTTTGCAAACCCCACCTGCACCATCAGGAGGAGGGTATTTCCCCTGCTTTGTTGATACACATTGAGCTTTAGTCTTTGTCTTATACTCACAGAGCAGAGAATCACTTAAACCATTCCTCTGTCTCAGCATTCCTAAAACTCAACTTTGCCTTTTGCCATCAAGGCATGACAGAGGTGAGGAAAACCTCATTAGGTGACAGTTCCAGCTTAACACTGCACCATTCCTCATAAGTGGCAGAAATATTTTTAGGGACTAAGTGACATGTGAAGAGTACTGTAGAGAAGCTGGGAGGAAAGAGATGAGCAGCAGAGCAGCAAGGCATTAGGCTGCTCAGGGTATCCTTAGTGAGATCCTTTTCCTGGAGTGTGGGGTATGGATTCAGAGCTCAGGCCTGGTGGAACAGGAGTTCAAAATGTACTGTGTGATATTTCAAGCAAAAGGAAAAGAATATTCCCCGAATACACATACAGGTCCCTGAGGACGATTGGTTATTTTTGCAATACTGATTCAACCAGCTAAAACAAAGCATCTGGCTTCTGTATATTATCCAGTCTGCTTTGCAAACAGCATAAAAGAGCAGCTTATTAAACAATCCTCCTGGTTACCTGCTTTCCCTCAACCTCCAGGTTAGTTACAGATTCTCTCTTAATAACAGTTGTGAGAGATTCAGCTTCCTTTCCAAGCAAATACCATCCTATTCAATACTGAATTTGCTTTAAAATTGAATTAAATCTGCCTTTATTTCAGTTTGGGTAAGCATAAGGGAGGGTTGGTGCATTTCTAGTGTAATGATCTTTTATCTGTACGTTTGGGAGTCTAGCAGAAGTCCTCAAACTACACCTGCAGTGAAGAAAATGTTTATAAATTAAAACTGATGCCTAAAGTACTGTAAAGACTGATTCAGCTCTGGAGAGTTACTTATTTAGCCTGAAGAAAAGGAGGCTCATGGGAGACCTTGCTCTCTACAACTCCCTGAAAGGAGGTTGTAGTGAGGAGAGGCTGACAGTCTCTTTTCCCAAGTAGCAAACAACAGGACAAGAGGAAATGGCCTCAGGTTGTGCCAATGGAAGTTTAGATTGGGTATTAAGAAATGTTTCTTTACCAAAAGAATTGTCAAGCATTGGAATGGGCTGTCCAGGGAAGTGGTAGAGTCACCATCTCTCAAGGTGTGACTAAAAAGACTTTTATGACTTTTACGTGTCATAAAAGACGCGTAGATGTGGTGCTCATGGACATGGTTTAGTGGTGGAATTAGCAGTGCTCATTTAAGGTTAGACCCTCTTAGAGATCTTTTCCAACCTAAATGATTCTATGACTTTTTAAAGTGTCTGTAGAGGCTGGAAATCATTACAATAGAGAATGAAAAAAAAAACCCCATCCAACCACTCTCCCTATTTGCATCATCAGGATGTCCATTTTCTGCTTACAATATATTACATTGTAGTTCATTAATTTCAAATTATAGAAAGCAAGCTACCAGTCCCCTGCTGTGTAGTTAATGAACTTAGTGAAAAACCCTACAGTTCTCATCAGAAAATATAAATAACCTAAACAGCTAACTTGTGATTGAGTAGGATTTGTTTGTCTTTTGGGAGCAGTTCATCAGAAGTTATGTTATAAGCTTAAGCCATTAGAACTACTCCAAGGCTCCAAACTACTAGTTCTATAAAATTAAGGAGCTGCTTCTCCATTTTCACAGGAAATTCTAAGTAGTTTAGGCAGATATTAAGGTCTGTAATTCTACAGCAACTGCTTGGAAACTCTGGATACACAAACACAAATTCCCTGGTTTGGTAAGAAGCACCATTTGGGTGTTTCTCTTCTCAAATGCTTAAAAATATCATTCTGTATTAATTTAAATCCTCTTCAAAAAAAATCAATTTCATAAAAAAGGGAACTATTTGAGAATGGCTAAATAGTACCTGATCTGCCCAGGCAGATCTATTATTTTCAAAACAGTTTGCTTCTCACATTCGCCCTGGGACTTTTCTTCTCTAACCTCAAAGGCCAGCGGTCAAATATGAATTATGTTTGTGGAAACTATTAAGTGATTTATGTCCTTGCACAACAATACCCTAGGCAGGTACCCTGTACAATGCAAAGCAATGCTGACTTAATTCCAGAGAACTACTCCTCTCATGAGTAAATCTTGTGAGGAAATTTGCACTCCACAATGCCCTCAAAAGAGTTAGATTATCTTTATTTTTAAGAGAAACAGCTTCTTTCTGACATCAAACTTATTGTTCCATAAGGAATTCAAATTTAATTAGAATTATGATAGGATTCTATCTGTGGGAATACATCTCAGTGCATATTTTAGGGTGCATAACAGGCCGCACCTGTATAAAAAGCTTTCTTACATTTAATTTAATTCAGATGTGCATACCTTTCCCTCGCTTAGATGGAGGGAATAGGGCTCTTTGTATTCTTTAAAAAGGGGAAGTTTCCCTTCTTTAGAATTTGGATTCTTGGTCCTAGCTCAGTCTCCAAACCATACCCTTCTCCACACTTGAAGCAGTTCACAATATTTCTATTAAGGTAAAGATAACTGGTAGATGCTGTGTTGGGAAATGGCTCTAAGGACTGACTTTTCAGGAGCTATATCTAGAGCAATAAATGAAACAAGCCCAGGGGAAACAAAGCCCTGTCCAATGGCAACCCATTTTCCTATATTACCATGCTCCTGAAACAGTTTTTTCCACCTTGCAGTCCTCCAGGCAATGCCCAGCCATGGCTCAGGATATCACCAAGTCATGAAATTCTTTCCAGGAGACTCCATGGCTGAGGCCAATGTTCTTTTGGGGTGAGGAGGGAGTTCAGCCGTCTGGGTGCAAGCTGCGCCTTGCCCCATACTCTCCACACTAGACAAGGGGACCAATCCAGTTTACCTGACTTAGGTCCAGGTAGGAGCAGGGACTCCACAGATTGTACTTGAGACAGAGCTCACACAATTTAAGTCTATTAGAGTCTATGAGAGCACTAACTCAGTACTCTGATAAAACACTGGAGAGGAAGGTGTCTTCAAAGGACAATTCAGAGAACTTCCATTAAATGATTGAGAGTAGACAATGTGAGTATTGTGTCACATCATGTACATGAAGGCATGTGAGATTTGATTGCATTGGAAATCCTGACAAAGCAAGAACTGTGGCAACAGCCATTTGTAATTAATTGACAGGCATTTCTCTGTCCATGGTCGCAATGTTACTGACAAGGAGATGCATTCTGCTCACTGCCTACACACTGTAGAAGATTTATCAGAGTATGGATCATATCCCAAAGCACAGCACTAACAGGCTCTAAAACATCCTGATGTCTTATTAATAAGCTAATTGAATTTCACTGTAGCTCTCTCAATATTAACGCATTTATGCTTGTCAGTGACTGATAGACAGAGATGAATATGGAGATATTTTAATAGCTTCTTACACAAACAGATTAACATCTATATATAGATTATCATAAAAGAAGAAAAATTATTTTGGGAGTGCAACTCAAATTAAGAGGAAGTTGATATGGTAACCACTGCAATCAAAGTTTGTTTTTCTTGATGTCAGGGGAAAAATGTAGGTTGACTTCAAGAGGACTGGAATCATAAGCTACAATTTATGGCAGCAATTAGCCTAAAAGTATTCTTACTAGGAGACTGTATCACTGTCTTTGGCAGCTGAACGTCTCCAAAAAGAGAAAGGAGTTCTGACTGGTAGAGATATGTAATAACCTGATGACAGTAGGCTTTCTTCTTTCTGCTATTTTTGTGGTGAGTTTGTAGATGCTCATGGCAATTTTAAGCATCTAGTTGGATGTCCTCCACTGTACAAGCTGTCAGATATTTCTGTGGGATTTCTGCTTGGACGCCATAAAATTGTGACTGAGCCAAACACAAACTTTGATTGCTCCAGGAATGCAGTGTGAAACACCAGAGCAAAACCAAGATGGCAAAACAGACCACTAGAAAACCGTCTCTTGTGTTGGTGAGCGATGGACTGCAGCCAAATTGTGAGCACTCATGTGTGTCCCCCAGCCAAATAATAACTACTTTTATCTCTTCCCTGCAAGAATTGCACCAAGATACCAAAATAGCTTTCACCAGGCTACTTCCCAGGTGACTGCAGAGAACACTAATACCAAGTTACCAATTACTTTATTGTCCAAGTGATCCAAGACACTTGAGAAACCTTTTACCTGCACAGAGCATGTCTACACAGTGTAATGCAGGAAATAGCTCAAGCTCCTGAGCCAGAAGCAATACAGGCATGAGAGAACAGGTCACAGAAAGCAGCAGGTAATCTCCTACAGAGGTTTTTAAAAACTGCACATTACCTCAAGATGACCCCTGTTTCCCTCCTGACTTCCTCATGTAATGGATGCAGGAGTATAACATGAGAAGTAAAGCCTGAGTTTGTAAAACATTTTTAGAGAGACTTTGCCATCCATGCGCAGAGGTAACAGGTCTCTGGAACTGAGCACTTCACTCACTTTTCCCCCTCTTTCTTCCTGTTTCTCTACAAAGCTGATGAACAAACTGTGAGCCCTCCAGTGGCCAAAATAATGTATTTCCAACTGTATGTATGATTCCAGTCCACCCTTCAGATGCACAGATGGGCCTTTCCCTGTGCACTATAGCTAAGGCCGTGATCAGAGCTAGCAGCTTGACATCCAGAGAACACTAGAGAAATGTAGGAAGGACCCTATTATTCGGAAAACAGATGGAGAGATCAATACAACTGGAGTGTGTAGCAAGAGGTCTCCATTGTATTTTCAGAGTGTGTAAGGAGCAGCCTCTGGGACAGTGTTCCAAGATGAGGAAAAGGGACACTCATCATGTCACCTGCGGGACAACAGAAAAGATCTTGGACAAAAGTCTCTGTTTCTGTAAAGCCCTTCCATGTTTTCCCATCAAAGGCATTGATTATCCAGCATCTGAAATGTGCTCAGTAGCTCAGAGGATGAGTAATAGGCTTTGATATTATCCAGAAGCATTGCCATTGAAATAGGATATTCACAGAAAAAGGCTAGAGAAGGGTGATGATAAATTAGCAGACAACCAAACATATCCACTCTGAGGACTTTACAATCCTGTTCCTCTGTGTGGTTCTCCCTTTACAAAACCCCTTCCCCAAACTCACTCCTGATGCTTGTTCTGTAAGGGTGGGGAGGAGTGAGAAAAAGGGTTTCTTGCACCGTTTTTCCTCCTGCCCCTCAAAGCTCTGGGTTTCTGTTCCCTGTGAAAAGGCACCATTATTCCAGTGCCAGGCTACAGCAGAGCCTGAGCAATAAAGGTGAGGTTTCACAAGTCAGATGTGACACCTCACTGCTGCAGGGGAAGCATTTCGGTCAGTTTGTGGCTGTGTCATCTGGACAGAAGGTGGCTTTGCAATGAATGACCTGCTAACCACAGCACACAGAGGCAGTCACAGCCTCTGGTGAGGAAGCTGCAGGGTTCATTCACAGCAGCACCTCTGCCACGCACTCAAAAAAATTGACGTAAGTACGTTAGAATGAAAACATAGGGTAGTTATTAACACCGCTTCTCAGGGTTAATGGCTTTAAGGTAAAGACAAAACTGTGGAGGCCACAGGTTTAAAGACTCTCTTTTGATTCAGAGGTATTAACTTCCAATCCTTTCAAGGCTGTACTTTAATTACAGTTTCCATAGTCCTGACTAGTTTTTTTTTTCCCATCAATGCAATTATTGAGTAATTCAGACTATTCTTCTAAAGCAAAAACCAATTATTCCTGATTTGAAAAATCTGTGGGTTTTTTTAAAGTGAAAAATTAAAAATACAATGAATAGGTACTATATCTAAAGGCATAATACCTATTTTTTTAAGCCTCATGACAAATTGAGCTAGCCATTTAATATAGCAGCTCACACTTAGAAATAATTAAAGCTGACAGCATTTCTAGCACTACATTAGAGTATCTGTGGACTTATAAACCATCTCTGGGTTACACCAGGTGAGAACAGTGTCAAAGTTATCTCTACCATTTTTCTGTTAAAGAGCTTAAAATGTCTCCATAGTCAAGGAAAGAAACTAGAAGTCAGTATTTGGGGTTCTTTGTCTCCGTTAATGATTTTCCAAGTCAGGTAAGACCAGGCGCTTCATTATCTTGCCTTTCCTTGAAACGGGCCAAGGATGGCACAGCTGTGTTCCAAGGAGCTCTGAAGATGAGGTCCACCAAGCTCAGCAGAGTAATTGCATTCCTCTGATTGAGGAAAAGAAAGATGCAAACATTCAGAAAGGTCATTCCATTGCCTCTTCTTTCTATAACCACACAGGAGGTGGGACCATGTGTCTTTTGTGGCAATAAACATTTGTTTCCTTCTAAGCCAGAGACCCCTTCCAGCACGTGCACAACCCAATTCACGGGAGTTGTACACACCAACTACATCTACACTGCAGACTAAGCCCAGAGCTATCAAGCTCCCACATCTGAGAGACCTGTACCACTACCCCAGATTTGTCAGGTACTTCTTGCCAGGCCTGTGCTGGTGTGGATGTGCCCTGAGTCACACCAGGGCAAGTCATGCCTGTCTCTGTGTGCAAAAGCAGATTGTAGCACAGACCCTGTCTCGGGTGCTTGCAGACAAAACAGAAGGCAGGGGAACAAATGAACCCAGATGTTCTCAGCTGCTGTGAAGTGTGCAAAGAAATGAACCTTGGCAAAAGATTTAGTAAGAGAGTGTCATGCAATCTTCTATTTTTCAGATACATCCTTAACTTAAAAATCTTGATGGTGTTTAACAATTCCTTAGTATATCCTGTTAGCAGGTATAACAGAGACCTAAAATACCACTATAATCCTAACAGTATTTTAAATTTAATTTCTTCCCATTCAGCTACTCAAGCTACTCTGACCAATTTTGATTGAGCTCTCAAGCTGTGTCTGAAAAAGGAGAATATCAGAGCATGGAAACTTCACTTTTGTGGACAACTTATCAGAATTGTCCCTGCAGATTGTGTTATCTCTGTCATTATATTTTGCATCACTGGAAATTCTTTGCCCAGATCAAAGCATTTCAAGATTTTTTCTCCTTTTAGACTACCTCATATGTACAAAGTGTTTACAAATGCATAATACAGCTTATTATTCATCTAATAGTAACATAAAAGGATACATAGTTAAACATGGAAGGAAATATTAAAACTAAATATGGTTTCTAAACAGAAATACAGCAGAATTTCTCAAATACTGAAAGGGAATACTTCAACACTCTGGGAACTTTGTAAAATTTTTTTTCTGATCTCTTCTCACTGAATAAGGTAAATAAAACCTTTTCTTTATGTTATACTATTACAAAACATGGTCCCAATGACTGCTAATGAATCTTCAGCATCTGGGGACAGACAGAAAGGCAGGGCTGTGTTGTTCTTACTAAAGCACAAAAATATTTATGTTTAAAAACTGTATAACACTAAGATGTAATATCAAATTTACTAATTTATATATGGGATTCCTGATTTAACAGTGGTAAATATGTGTTGCATAACACAATAAATATATGCTACACTTTTCAAAATGTGTAGTAATTACATTATACAGTGCAACCACATACTAATGTGATTCCATTACTGGTCCCTATAATACACTCACCATCAGACACTTCCTATTTTCCAGAGAGGAATACATGAGTTGAAGCCAGCTCAAGGCCATTGCTCTCTTCAAAATTGTTTTGCTTTAGCTCAGCTTTTATATTTACTCTCCCTGTGCTGGTCTGGCTGACTCAGAGAGATGTAACTGATCTAATGACCACAGAGAGAAATATTTACACCCTCAGTTGATCTGCTCAGCTGTTGATAGTTGTTTGTCTGTAACAAAGGCCACCTTCCCCTCCCCTTTTAGTGGCGAGATAAAACACACATTCTTTGTGACAGCTCTGGTCAATCACACCCTGTGTTATTCCCCGGGCTTCACGGACACATTGCCTTTACCCATCTCCTCTTAGCCATCTTCCATTTTAGAGGTTTACTGGTTAGTCACAAGTATCAGCATAGATATTTTTAAAAGTACAACCCATTTTTGGGAAGCCTGTATGCAGTTATGTTCTTTGCACTCTGAAGACAAGGATAAGATTTTATGCTCATGAGCTTCACTAGTGAATAGCACCAAAAAGGGAAAAGAAGAATATCAAAGGAGGGAAGAGGTTATGGAAGAACCCTTAATGTATTTAATATGGAATTATATTAAATCCAAACAGAATTATTTTATTATTACCGGGTTTCATTGTAGTATTCTCTTGGTAACAGACTAATTTTAATGCAACTGCATATTAGATTTCAGACTAGAAAGAAAATGTAGATTAACTTGAATATATATATTCACCAATAATTGCTACCTAGTGAAGAAAAGAAAAAAAAAAGGATATAATTAAAATAGAATGTAATGAGTTTTATAACTTCAGTGACTTTTGACTGAATATTAAACATTTAATGTCCCTATAGGGACTGAATGAGAAATGACTTTGTGTTACACTATTTCCTAGCCCTTGAAGATTTAAGTCAAATGAAAACTGTCAATCACTTTCCATACAGTGCTCCAAAAAGTCAGCTGGGAGTACTGCATCTTCCTCTTGACCTGTCTTGATTCTCAAAGTTGGGAGCAGTGCTATGTTTATAGCACCTACAGCTTGAACTGCTACTTAAAGTAGCATTTTAACTGATTGAAGAAAGAGTGGTTGGGACAATTGTCCTGGGTGGAATCCATATGTGTGTGATCCTCTGTCTTGCATCTGCCCTCCCTTCTGTCTTTCCAGCTGCCCCTTGTAAGCAACCTAAAGTCCTGATATACTTTTGTTTCACTCTACTAACTCCAAGTTTCATTTTTTACAGGGTGTTTAAATGATTTTTTGTTTTGCTTTTCCCAGACGAAAGGAGTGTGATGCGATAACAGCTATCCAGAAGGACAAAAGGGAATGAATTTCCAACAAGGTTTGTCCTGCTGTTGCTACGTAGTGCCCTTTTCCCAGCTCTCAGCAAGGACACAGGCTTCTCACCTTAGCATATTTCACTGCAGGCGTGGTGGATGTCACCATCCAGGAGTACCTTGTACTTCACAGCAGATTATCACCAATTTAGGGGGTTACTGGGTATCCTCCAGAGGATATCAGAAGCATCATGCAACCAGAAGACAAGCACCCACGTGGCATTGCTCCTGTACAGTGACAGACAGTCCCATGCCCTGCAAGCGTGCAGGGCTTTGATTGATCCAGGAGCACCTTTGCTATGTCCCGGCTGGTACATGTAATGGCAGTAGCTGCTCTCAGACTCAATGCTTCAGTAAGAAACCCACAGTAGCTTTTTATTCTCTGTGAGGTCAGTTTGACTGATCCTTGTGATTTTAGATAGAACTGGTCAGATGCAAAGGAAACACTGACATTTGAAAAAAGCCATAAACAAAACAGCACGAATCAGGAACATTCCTGAGTATACTTACATGGTTTTAAGGGAAAGAAAACAAATTAAAATTCAAATTCTCATCACCTTCCCTCTCCTCTCATTAATAAATACAACTTAAGAAAGAAAAAAAAAAAATTAAGGATATGTTTAGATGCTTAGTCCCAGAATCTTTTCTGTATTTTACACAGAGGAAGCAAAGAGCAGATTGAAATTATTAAAAGGAATAGAGAAAAGTAAAACACACAAGGCTCTTTCCACACAACCTCATCAAACACAGGGAAAAGGGAGACAGGTATCTATCTACTCTATTAGTGCACATTGCAGCATGACTAAGTAGAGGAGCACGGCTTGCAGAATGGAATCTAGGCAAATTGCCCAACAGATGGTACAACCTATTAGTGAAGAAACTTTCTAAAGGATGATAAGCTACCACAGGAAATACAGGCATTCTTACATTGCAAAGCAGGTACTCTGTAGGGAGGTAGGACTCCCTGAAATAAGAGTCCAATTTTAATTCTCAAATGCACCTCAAATTATAAGAAATGCCAAGCTCTGCTCCAGAAGTGCAAAGGGCTCTCCAAGGTTTGGTGCCTAGGGTTTTAGGCATATTTTGAGGTGAAATAGATGTAAGACAACATACCTCTGATCTAAGTGACTAGGGAAAAGACTGGTAAGGATTTTTTGTTCTTGTGGTTTTTTTGTTTTCCTCAGAAGGGATAAAAAGAGACAAATATGCTTTTCTTTCTTATGAAAAGAAGACAATATACATTTAAGTTCTGGATAGGTTTCTCTGTTGTAAACCCTGTTAGCCAGAGAAATTCCATGGTGATTAATAAATCTGTGTTGGTTTCTGCCAGCTGAAATCCTTTTCCACTCAAAAATGAATTAAAAAAAAAAAGAAAGAAAGAAAAATTTTGCTTATTCAGTATTGTTTTTCTTGCCATAAAAGTGTCTGGCTTATACTTACAACAGACATCAGAATGTCGGCCTCTAATTAGCTTCATTCATTTCATACAGTAACTATAGGTACAAAAAAAATCTTAGCAGGAGTCTCCTCCCTTCTTTCTCTCCTCTAATCATTGTGTGTAAGGCATAGCTGAGACTTTGAATTCATTAGGCCCAAAAAAAGCATCACTTCTTTGTGAAAATGAATATTTTCACTTTAAAATGAGTGAAAGATCTGCCAGCCCTGAGTGCACTAGTGCTGTAGCCAGCCAAACCTAACAATGCACAAACAAAAGTACCAAATACAAGAAATACAGCTCCAGTCACAATGTAATATTATAATATAAGCAATAGCAGTCTGGCACAAAGTCTTTTATTGCTGTTGGCAAAGAGTTTTTTAAGTATGTGTGCTTGTTCATCCAAACAAAAAACAAAAATGCAGTGCATGAGAAATCATAGTTGCTTCATCTTTTTTCTCTGGTTATAGACTCAGAGATCAAAAGATTGCTCATTCTATTCTCAAACCTTTTCCTTAGGAATGCAGTCATTAGTCACCTGACTATTCCCACTGAAGCAAATTCTGTTCCGAGAAACATCCAAGTAGGTTAAAGCAGAAATAAGTTTTAAAAGTCTCTGTATCCCAGTTTTCTTCCACTGACTTCAGTGTTGCCTCTTACGAGCTTGACCTATGATTTGTACGTGTTTAATTTAAAGCGTGATCTATGTATATAAAAACCATGCATATATATAAAAATTCTGATTTTATATGTGTTTATGTAATATGTGTGTAATGAATGTCTGCCAGCAGCTTGCATTAACCATCATGAATGGCTCTGGTTCTCCTGTCACTCACTGGAGTTTGCAGCAGTTGTTCCATCAGGCCTGATGCTCATCTAAAGTGCCTCATCTGAGAGCTATTAAGCATCTCCAGATGAAACTCTACCCTTTGCTTTCAGTGAGCATGAGCATCAGCAGAGGTGAGGACAGAGAGGAAAAAATCCCCAAATTGTTATACGTGGACTGAACGAAATGTTCCTCCAGTTCCTTTGCCATCTTAGGCAATAGTGGTATTTAGTTTCTTGCCTGAGATGCACCTGGATTTCTCTCAAGAGCAAATGTGTTTTGTCCTGTGGGTAAATTCCAGCAGCAATTTATATATGCATATATATCCTGCTTTAACCATCAGAGCATCAGAAAGAAGCTGAGAAACATAACAATTTACACTGGATTTTTGCTACCATTTAACTGACAATAATTCATTCTAAGATATCATAATGGTATGTCATTTAGCCCAGTAAATATCATACTCTTAATCCAAGCCATAGAAATCTACAAAGAAACTTCCACTAAACTCACAAGTTGTGCATATGTCATCCTATCCAACTAAAAAGAAACAACTTTGCAATCATGCTCAGATATGATTTGCTGTAAAAAATTGAGTCCCTGGCCTTTCAGTACATAGATTTAAGGATACAGTTATCATCTCATTAGACTGAGTTGATAGCTTGAAGTTATCATTAGAAAAACTAAACCAAGCCTTTTTTAACCCTACAATCAAGTTGGTAATTCTGGCAGCATTTAACCTGTTGGAATGTATGTTGTGCCATGCTGTCTCCATCCCAGGGACTGCACCACCTTTCCCTACCTGCTCTCATATTTAGATTTCCAGTTTCCAAGGCCCAGCTGCATATGGAATAGAATGGGATGCATGCTGGGTCTCATCTCAACAAAAGGTGGAGATTCATTGGCCACATGTTGCTGAACCACCTTTAGGTATAACTTGTTTTAAGAGCAAGATTAGCAAATCAAGTAAGATTTGCTGTCTTTGGTCACATTCAGTGATTCTTTTGGTGCAGTTAAACCTTTCAAGGAACCATGCCCCATGCAGGACACATGGCCCAATGCGAGTCTTCATTACAGCTCATCTGCAGGATGTCAGGGTTAAGAATTGTCCCTGCCCTTATCTGAGGACAGTCAAAGTAATGTACGAGACCATCACTGAAGAGTTCGCTACAAATTCAGACAGTAAAGAAGGCTGGCCTTAATGCTTGCTTGAGCAAAGCACAAATTCTGCTTCCGTTCCTTCCTTCTTTTCACAGCCTCTCAGCATCGGTCTCTGAGATTTGCCAGACAAATGCCACAGCTCCTCTCTTCCCATTCTGCAAGGCTCAAAAAGAACTTTACACATGCCATGCAGACTAGCTGCTAGAGAGAATGGCAAATAAATACCATAAATAAAGAACAAATTCAATAAAAAACACACCCAAAAATCCCCTGTAAAAAACCAAAGAAAAAAGAATTAAGAACTAAGTCTGCGGAATTAAGAACAGACTGGATCACTCTTGTGAAAGCAGTTTGAGAGACATCCAAAGGGAAGTTAATTCAGGATTGTGGCTGATGTTTCATGTCAGTTCTGACAGTAACAATTGTTCCTGTACGTTTTGACAGCTGAAGATGAGTGGCTAAAAAGGAGACATTTTCTAGTCTCAGTTCAGAAAGCACTGTTACTTCAGTCAGGTGAAACAAGTGACTAGGAATTAATTAAATAATTTCAAAATGTCAGCTATATCAAGTATTCAACACATTTATTCCTTTTTTTTTTTTTAATTCCTAGACCTTCTATTCAAAGATGATCTTTGCAAACCATTTCACCAGGTCATAATCCACTTTTGCTTGATTTGACAAATTGATGAGTGAACATTACAGAGCAGGAGTTATACAAGCTAATGAACATGTTTGAAGGAGTATTTTTTAATTGACTTGGACAAAGAACAGAAATATATAAGTCAATCTGCAGGAATTTTCCTTCACAGACTTCTACATGAACAAGCTGGTAAACGCCTTTATTATGATTCCTGATTTGTTTTACACTAGTCTTCAAACACAGGAAAGACTAATCCAGACACTCAAAGGAAGATGCAATATCTGTTTCCAAATCTCAGTCAGATCCATTCATCTGTGTTCTTCAAGCTTTTGGTGGGGTTTTTTTGACAAATATCCTCCCACTTCTGTGGCCAAAGTACTGTTTGTAAAACACATTAATCATGTATAGAAAATGGACATCAGCCTTGAGACATAAAACCACGGTTTTGCCTTTTATGGTCCTTAAAGACTCATGGCAGCTTCTTTAAGATATGACAGAAGCCCAAGGCCTCTCTGCTTGCTGTCAGTAAAGAAGAACAGCTTGGTGATGAAGGAACAACTGTGGCTGATAACTCATTAATTTTGAGCTGAATAATTGCATTCTGTTTCCATAAAATATACTGTCCTTCTAGTTATATTCCCCTTTATACATTGTTCTCTTCTGTGACAATGCTGCCAAATATCATAGGAACAGGTTGCCCAATTGCACTGTCATTAGCTGTGTTAGATTTTCTGAGCTCAGTTTTGAAGACGCTATTTGGAGTAGAGGTGGGGAAAAAAGATATTTTTCAGCACAACGCATCACACAGATAAGCAAGCAGAACAAGAAGTTTAAACAGTGCTGACACTATGCATAGTCCTCTAAGTTCAGCCCAAAAATAAATGTATTGCCTCTGAGGACACACCACTTCTTAACAATTTTCTCTTACATCAAGAAAATGGTGATTCAGCCTGTGACCATGCTTTACCTCATGAATTTTTGGTTCATTGTGTATGGCCTACCTCAATACATTGCATAGCATGATTCAAATATCTGTGTGCCATGACCATGCCTAAATTTACATGGTTGTCACACTACAGCTCACCTCTGGCCACACTCCTACAATTTTTATGCAGAAACATGGGAGTGAGATGATGGTTATGATAAGTCTGACTTAACTTAGACTTGTCTTAACTGAGATGGTTAAGAAAGGTCTGAGTTTTTGCCTTACAGAAGAGAGAGAGTGGATGGTGCACGTGCTCTTCCACAGGGAGCAGCAAGTTCTCTGTACTCTGATGGCAAAGGTATTTCCCGGGCACTCTGAGGTGGTGGTTTCCTCCATCTCTCACTCCCAGAGACTGGGGTAGGGAATTTACACCCACTTAATCACCTCTGTTTGCCAAAATATCTCTGAGACTACTGGGAGTGGCGCAAAACGTTTTGGGATGCTTCATCCTCTGTTTGCAGCAGGTGACCTGCATCTCATTCTCTACGCTGTTTAACAGCTGAGCAACGTGGGGTTTTCTAGGGTTTGGGTGCAGCGTGGTTCTGGGCAACAAAAAATCATTGAAAGTTTAATACAGGTGAAGCCACTGTGATGTGGGTTAAAAGAAGCAACCCAAAAGATCAGCGAGTACCGCTGCAGAGAGGAGCCAGGCAACTCTAAGGAAGGAGATTTGTGGGTGATCTGCTCCAATTTTTCCCAGAGTTTTAAAAATATTTTCTGCTATTAAAGTGAAATAATCCAAATATGAAGCAAAAATAGCTCATATTTTTCTGGAGACGTTTCCAAGAAGTTTATTTGTAGTTGCACTTGTTATGACAGGTATTTATTTTCTGCTTCTACTTAGAGGAGTAAGAGATGAATGAATTTTTATAACTTTAGAAATGAATAAACATATACAGGAATTTTTTGTTAAGTTCTGTCACAAATATTTGTTCTCATAGCTGCATTGTTGAAGAGCCATTGTCTCACACCCGTGAGGTGAAGAGTTCAAGCGGCTCTAGAAGTCATTAATAACGATTGTAGCACATGTATGGTGGGAGACATATATGCATGTACAAGCAGAAGACTGGTTTTGGATTGAAGGATTGTTGGAACAAAGGTGTCAAGATAAATAATGTATCCACACAGACATGTGCTGGCACAGATATGTATACAAGCTCAAATACTCTCAAGCTGGTTCCACTAGGCCAATTCAGCCCTTCCTGTGCTGAATTGCAGATGGGTTTGGGGTGTTTCAGCCTGGAGGAATTCCAGAGGAGAGGGGCTTGTGAAAAAAACTACAGTAAATATTTAAGGATTATTTAACAGTGCAAAGAGTTTGTAACAATTTCTTAGTACTAACTTTGGATCTGCTACCCAGCTCTCTTTTTAATGCAGAAGTGAGACATGAAATATGATTGCTACAAAACATATGAATTTTAAATAAATTGGAAAATTAACAGCTCATTTAATGTATAGAAATACTAAAAGAAATGGTCTTACATCTCTGGGAGTGTATCAATGGCCAATCTTATTGCCTTGTACAGACGACACAACTTCATATTAAGGATCTGTCCTCTCTGCTTGGTGTTTTATCGTTGGAGAACAGCCCTGCAGGGAATTAAAACAAAGAATCACTTGGCCTGGGCACACAGAAAGATGTTTTCTTAAGAACTCTGAAAAGCGGGGGCAGATAAACTGCCTCTGTTACCATTGCACCCACTATTCAGTGTGAATTACTGGCTCTCCTATAACCTGGGTATCTAAAGGCCTGCAGGAGGGTTAACTATCTACTGTAGCACTGAGAGTGGGTTGAGCCGTGTAGGAAATAAAAGCAAATTTATAAAATTACATTTAATCATTATCAGCTATTCTTCAGTGCATGAATGAATAAATGCTCCTGGGTTAGATCTAGTCAGGAAATCACATCATCATGTTATTCACAGGACTTTGAAAACATGAATATCTCTCATCAGTGATCCTAATTATTCCTACAGGAGCTAAAGTTCAGTTACTAAGTAGAATGGGTTGATAAGAGAAGCATTATTTTCTGGCAGAACACAATTTAGCAACCAGCAGATATTGGACAACTGCTTACACTCCACTGGAATGTTCTGGTATGAATTAAATCTATTTCTTAAGATTAATAATGGGAATCTTTAATTTCTATGATGGGTTTAATTCTGAAACTTGCCAAAGTGTTTTACATATTATTCTACTGGATTTAGAAATAAGCACTGTGGTTCAACGACTTCTTTTTTTTTTTTTTTTTTTTTTTTTTTTTTTTTTTTTTTTGCTGTGGCCACCAGATAAGTCCTTATCTTAAGGACTTAATAAATAAACCAGTGGCATATCTGCAAACTCCTCAGAAAGTCTCTTACATCAACATTTTCCACTAGCAGAGGACAAGAAATTTTAAAAATTGTCTTACATTGAAGTTACAAGGAGTATATATTTAAAGCTGGAATATAACTGTGTCTTTATATGAAATTAACCAAAGGACTTTTCCAGCCACAAAGAGTTTTGGGTGCCAAACCACCATTGTCCTTATGAGGAAACACCACATCTTCTTAATACCGTGTCTTGGCCTCAGCTTTCTATTAACTTGGTTTCTAGAATCAGTTCTTATCTCAGTTAAGTAAGCAAATATCATTTATTCCTTGGCTATTTCTCATAAGAAGATTAGGTGGTTGAGGCACTGAAATCCATAGCTGTTCTGCAATGCTAGTTTTTGAAATCAAGCCTGAGGTGATTTCATTATTAAGGGTTTTGTCCCGTGAAAATGGTTAAGATGACTGTTAAACATTGAAAACAGAAATTATTATTGTAATACCTTACATGGATTTTTTTTTAAGTTTTATATATACATATAGATGCTCCTTCTAAAATCTTCTACATATCCAAAGATCATGGGACTGATCCCAAAAAGCATGTAGAAACCTCAGGCAAAATTCAGACACATTCAGGAAGAAATGAAAGAAATCTCCAACTATACTGCTGAAGAACCTCAGAAGTGAAAATTTTCTGTAGGGTCATAAAATCAAATCCTTAGGTGCCCCTCAAAATTTGCTCTGTTTCATGAACTGGCCACCAAGGCACTTCAGGCCATCTGGAACACAAAAACCCAGAAATCTTTGGTTCAAAGTCCATTTGTCAGGTAAATGTATTGGTCATGATCAGAGCATATCCAATCTCTTGAGCTGCTTTCAAGTTTAAATGATGGTGAAACTACTGGTTTCAGAAATGAGACTAGTAGATTCTAAGACCTGTCAGCATGAAAAAGTTTGGAAATACCAACCTGATCATCAAGGAGAAAACCGCAGTCATGGTGGTATGGGGTTTCTGAGTAAATATCTTTGTCTTGTTAGGGTTCTTCCTGAAGGCAGCAATGGAAAATTTGGGGATCCATCTAGCCAGACACAAGAGATACCTGAGCTCTAATCTAGTTGTTGAGTTGCTCAGCTGAGAAAGAGGTCCTCCTGCTCCTTTGTCTCACTTTGCTTTACATCAGTACCGTAATCAACATGTGACAGTTGGAAAATGTGGAAATCTAAGTCTTCTAAGGGAAAGCAGCTGGATTATGCAAACTATGAGAAGGATACACAAGGGTAAGTTTTGGGGTTTTTTCTCACATGGACATTTTCCTGCTCTTGTTCTTAAAGAAATTAGCATTCCTTTTTAAATCTAGGATCTCTTCAGTCGGCTGGGTGTTTCTCTCACAGGGTCTTCCAGTTAAAACAGTCAGCTGGAATACTGCTGACTTTAGGTTTTGTCACAGCTGCCAAGACAAGTACTCTGAAGCACTAATTCTGTTCAGTTCAGCTCAACTTGTTGCAGTGGTACCCATAATATTAAAACAGAATATTTTCATTAAAATGGATATACAAATTATTTTTAAAATAACATATTTTTAATTCTCTTTATTCCATAGCTAGCATCAAGGAAATAGTCATCCTGTGCTACACTTAAATATCACAAAATTCACTTGTATTTCAGAAAAACATATGGTATTCATGGTCACATATGCATGCATACAAATCTCACAGAAAATACTACTTCTGAAGAGCAAAAATGTTGATGATTCCTCCAAGAGGATGTATGACCTGGATCCCTTCAGGCCAACTTTTTATTATCTCACTGTGGAATAGATAACCTGCAGTTTGAAAAAATTTTTACATGACTCAGGAAAGAAAGAAGCAGATCCCAACAAGAATTTGTGGTAAATTCACTGAAATTGTTTAACACAGTCCCTGAGTATCCTTACTTCCATCTAGTTTTAATTTTCATCTCTGTTCTGATAGCCCTGTAAGCACTCTCCATTTTAGATTAAGTCTTTCCTTCTCATGCTTCTTTCACATGCTACAGCATCATCCCACATTTAACACAGAGAAAAAGTTTATAGTCTTCTCCTATATTTCTTTTTTTTAGCTCCTAGCTTTTATCTACATTAGTAAAACAACAAATTCAGCTCTCTGCACAAATCCAAAAAATTAACCACATTTCTTACCTTTCCCTAACATGGTTGGTGGCTCCTTTCCTTCCCAATAACGCAATTGTTTTTCCAAGCTGTGAGCTGTACCATCTCCCTCAACAACTATTACAATGTGTACTTGGTCCTCTAAAGAGTAAAACTTACTCTCCATCTCTGCCCATAATTCCTTGTTGCAGGCAATTCCCTTGCTACACAGTATAGCACACAGTCTTTAACGTGGCACAGGCCAGAGCCTTCCATAAATAAAATTAAATAAATCTTTCCTATTAAATGTCCAGTCAGGGAAAATTATTTGAGAACATTGGCCATTAAAATAAAGAGAAGCTTTAGTGTGGTTTGGAGATTTTTTGTAACAGATGTGCTGTTATTCCTCGTTTCAAAAACTTTAGATATTTTACGAGGATCTATTGCTCATTTTTTTGGAAAGAAGAGGAAGAGCATTAGATATTGGAGAAAGCTTAAAATAAGATGAAAACTCTGGTTTCAGAAAGATCTTATAATCCAATTTACTATAACCTTGTACAGCAACTGCAGAAGAGCTATTGTTGGACTCGGTTCAGTGTTTTGCTCATCTCCCAAGGTTAGCACATAAAAACAAAAGCACTCTGGAGGCAAGAGTGTTGGTAGGTATTAATCAGTGTCATGCCTTGGGCCAGTGGCAAATGTGGCCATGTCTCCTCAGCATTACCCCTGAAGATGTGGTCTTTGGGTCTGTGACTGTCCTGAACTGGCAGACAAAGCAAACACTGTGAGGACTGAGTTGTGGGATAGATTTAGGATTCTCTGTAGAGAATGGGAATTTTTTTCTACTTTTTGCAAGCTGAGAAATATTGCTGCATATTTTCTAATTTTTTTCCATCTGTCACCATACTGAAAGCAGTTTGCTAGGGACTGGTTCTGATTCTATGCAGCCCTGTGAATTCAAAATCATTTAATAGATATTTGAACCGGAGATGGAGTGTCTATGCTAATGTGTGCCAAAATGCCACTTTCTACACTGAACAGCACCAATACTCCTGCATAACAATGCCATACTTCTGATGGCTGTGACAGCTCAGATGAGTCCCTGATGAGATAGTTTCTACTTGTTCTGGAGAGCAGGCTAGCCCAGGAGACCTTGTGAGAGCCAATATGCAAGCAACTGCTTGGACCACTGCTGGCATGGACAGTACTAAATTGCCATGCCAGATGACAGTCTGCATCTGCTTTTTCTGTGAAACATCAGCTCTGATTGAGATAGGAACTCATCAAGAGGTAAAATTTCTATCCGCAACATGCCTTTTGATGTTCCCATGGAGGCAGAAATTCAGAACTGATAACGAATCTGAATTCACACAAGCTCACTTCTGAGGAGCTGAAGGAATTAGCAGTGAAGGACACCATCCTCCCCAAGCCTGTCCTATCTCCCATCACAGCTCTTATTTAGTACTGGATGACTAGCTCACACAAAGTCATATTTAGGAGAAGAAAGCCATAATTGTTGTCAAAAGGGAATTTCCTATAAGCCAGTATGGACCCTTGATCCCCAAGGAGCTGCGTCTGCTGGATCCCAGTGTCGTTACTGGAAAATCTGGATGACAGATCTGATGAAGATCAAGAGTGGTGGTCCGAGGGAAAAGGAATGCAAATAAAGACAATCTGGGACTCTACAGCAACAGGAAAGAAAGTAGCTTGCTGGTCATGACGACTGCAGCTGGAAGCCAAAGAGAGAACTAGGGGTGAAGTTTTGTATGTATCTTTATAACAGCATTCAGAATAATGGCTAACACAATCAGCACCATAATCTCCTTCATTGCTTCAGCCAGAGGTTGGAATTTGTGTGTACATGCTGAACATACATGGAAACAGGCAGGAAAAATAAACATAAATTAATAACTACATGATGCAATATACATGACAAAGTACTAGGAGGCTCATTAATAATGGAACATGTGCAAAAATAAACTATAGCAGAATCCAAATAAAATGAATCTGGAGTGGTCTTGCAATGTAATATTAACTGATGTGATTAAACAAACATGTGACAAAGTAATAGTAAACACGTGCGTTCAGCTACTGTGGAATTCAGGACTGGCCTTTCAGGCCAAGAAATCACAATTTTACATAATTACCTTCTTAGAAGAAGCTAATGCCAAGTTACTGCTAAAACATTTTCTTAAGTATCTAAATACTTAATAGTATGGAATAGCTGGTGTTTGCAAACCACTGTGAAAAAAAAAGCTTCTTTTCCTTTGTCAGTGATGCAGATCAACAATTTTTTCTTGTTAAGTCTAAAGACATTTTTCACTGTCAGAAAAACAAGACGTCTAGATGCAAGTGCCTCTAAAATGTACATGGTGCATATGTATGAACTGTAAGATTGAAAAGAACAAGAGAAAACACATAACCTAGACCTTAAAAGATAACTTTTACTATTTTTACAACAAATGAGCAAACTTACTGGAACCTGCTCAAATATACTATCTTTTGAAAATTCATACAGACACACACTGGAATGCCTGCATAATAAATCCATGGCTCAGCCTGTGTCACACAGGATTCACCTTCCCCTAACTGCCTCCGGAAGTTGCAGTTCCACACTGGGCACACATGCACCTCCTGCAATTCTCACCTCTCACATCTCCTAACCATCAAAGGCCACCTAACAGAAATATTTACATTTTTCAAGGCCTTATGCACTGTGGATGATATTTGGAAAGTCCTCACAATCCCAAGACATCATTGCTCCTGCCACAGAGCTGCTCCTCCGCTGTGTCAACCCAAATCTGCTCAGTTTGTGCTACGGGAGGTGACACACTTATCAGCAAAGACTGCTGTCATCACACATCCTCCATTGCAACTCACTGCAACGAGGCCTCTTGTAGGGTCAAATATGGGGCACACGCTTCCCTTTTTGTGCTGCTGCTGTCTTTTATGGGAATCTGGAGAAATCGTAATATTAACTTCAAAAAAATAAAATACTGTATTTCTCCACACTCCTCGTGACATTTGGTGTCCACATGCTCCCTGCTGAGCTCCCAGGTATGAATTCACACCTCATCGACATCTCTTCCATATCATCATGAAATTAGGTGCATGCTGATACCCTCATCCCCTCAACCACATGCCTGCTGGTGCATCAACAAAGCCTCCTGTTATTTCAGGAATTTACAGCCTGTCAACAAAGTTTTTAGGGTTAAAAGTTCAAAGATCTGGGACAGAAGATGGCAGCTGAGAGCACCATGGATTTCTATGCACAAATGTTGATGGATACAGTTCAATAAAAATGATAGTGCATTTTTACACAGAATTCACTGTAAAACGATCAACCATTTAACTGTGATAAAGTTCATCTCCAGGTATAAATTAATATCTACATAAGTGTTTGAAAGTCTTTTTTAAATTTCATTGCAAACATCTGCACAGGAAATACAAGCTGTATCTGGCTTACAGTTCAAGGGACATGCTATTGCTAAGCAATGCACTCAAGCTGAATTTAAGATTATTATATTTTATTAAATCAAGAACATTTAGGTAGGCTATAAAGTTTACAAATAGTCTTCTAACCTAGACACCAATTTTTTTTAATTTTTTTTTTTACTTTTAATCATATCTTTTAGAAACTTCTTAGATTGAACACGTCTCACACGTAAACATGAGTGTTATATACAAGCACAAGGAAAGACTGACAGATGGAGAAAGTTTATTCTGTAGCTGAATTACTTGATTGGCTGCCACAGGGACAAGGAGACAGGTATGGTCTGTTGGATCCATATTGCCTTGTAAACTAAGCACACGCTGACTACTTAGTACAAGAAATTAGCATTGGTGTGGCCCATGACTTTCAGAATATGATAATTAGATGGATTTTAAGGCCAGGGCAATGTTTTGACCTAAATTGGCCAAATTTAATGCACACATTAAATGGCCATCTACTGGCCATTTAATGTGTGCATTAAATTGTGTTCTTAGTTCTGCTTTTAGAAATTGTTACCATTCCTTTAAAAAAAAAAAAAAAAGCAAGAAAGCAGGAAAGCAAAAAAGTTGTATGATATAAATTATTGAAATAATTCCTAAGAGCCAGTTAATGTAAAAATCCATTATCTAAACAAGCTCACCAAATAGCAATGGAGCATTTTGGCAAGAAACATCTGTAAAATTATCGATTTAACTTTTCTCTCAAATGAACTAGGATATACCTAATAAAATTGCTGATACCTCTTCAGTATAAGATTAAACACAAATGGTGTACCTGAATCGTGTGGAGAGAAAACTGGCATGAAATCACAGATGTAAAACCCTGCAAGGAGGTGTTGAATTTCAGCTAAAACAGTAATAAAATACAATATATATTACTCAGCGGCTTATCAATCATTCACATAAGAAAATAAATAGAATGAGCACTGATTTATGTGGGCAAGAGCTGCAAAGAGTGACACTGGCTTACTACAGTCAAATGTCAGACTAGCACACTCAACATCCACAAGCACTCTGTCCCATGGACTAGATAAAGCCGTGTGGTCACCTGTGCATCATGAGCAGACTTTCTAAATGAGCATCATATGAGTATTGACAATTTCATGATCCGGCCCTGTGTGAGTCGGTATCACAGAATCATAGAACCATTTGGGTTGGAAGGGACCTGCTTCCAACCTCCTGCCATGGTCAGGGACACCATCTACTAGACCAGGCTGCTCAAAGGCCTTGAACTTTTCCAGGGGCCCCAACAGGGCCTCGAACATTTCCAGGGCTGGGGCACCCGCAACTTCTGGACAAGCTGTTCCAGTGCTCCACCACCCTCTCAGTAAAGAATTTCTTCCCAATAACTGAACTAAACCTCCCCTCTTTCAGTTTAAAGCCATTACCCCATGTCCTATCACTACATGACCTTGTAAAAAATCTCTCTCTGGATTTCTTGTAGGCGCCTTTAGGTACTGGAAGGCTGTTTGAAGTTCTCCCTAGAATCTTCTGTTCTCCAGGCTGACCAACCCCAGCTCTCTCAGCCTGTCTTCAATAGGAGACATCATCCAGCCTCCTGGTCGTCTTCGTGGCTAGCTCTGGACCTGCTCCAGCAGGTCCACATCTTTCTTGTGCTGAGGCCTGCAGAGTTGGATGCAGCACTGAGTGGGTCTCACCAGAGAAGAGCAGAGGGGCAGAATCTCCTCCCTCACCCTGCTGGCCATGCTGCTTTGGATGCAGCCCAGGACATGTTTGCCTTTCTGGGCTGTGAGTGCACATTGCTGGGACATGTTGAGCTTCTCATTGATTTTCTCTGGAAACCCATAAAGAGTCTGTCCTGTGCTAGGTGTGAGTATTCACATGTCACTTTGGAAGGCATCCCTTCCCTCCAGTGTGTCCACCACACTACACGGCTTGGTGTCATTGCCAAACTTGCAGAGGATATATTCAATCCCACTGTCCATGCCATCAACAAAGATGTCAAACAGTATGTCTTTGGAGAGAAGATATTACCAATGCAGACAAATGCAAACCTCTCAGTGTCTGATTATGTGAAGTGATAAACACACCCACAATTCCTGCAATGCCTATAGGACTGTGAATATTGTAGCATTTACTCAGGCAAAACACAGAATTTAATGAACAGAACTTATCAGCATGAAAGTCTTACATATATAACATTATGTTGCCAGAAGAGTGTTTGATGTGAATGCTTATAAACAAAATACTCAGGAAAGAAAGCAGGTTTTTTCTTTTGCTTGTGAATTGCCTGTCTTCCTTCCCTCTCTCTTTGTAGTAGGTCTTGTGAGACTGCCCTTCTGCAAGTGAATCCACACGAATTCCTGGCAATTTTTTATACAGGAGAGCTACCATAATTTCATGCCTCTTCAAACACACAGTAAAAGCAATCAAGGGAAAAAGAAATTAATAACTAATTCTGCTATTTATTCTCCTCATTTATTTTATCAGTCATCCCACTGTCACAGTGAATAATAATCAACAGACTTGATACACACACTTAGCACAGGGCAGACATCTTTGCGGCTTTCCAGAGAAAACTGCAAGCCCCAAGCAAATACTGATACTCAAGGAAAGATTGGATTAATCACAGCAGATGTGATGCCAGTGTTAACATTTCTGTTCACTCAGCTATCCAGGCAGGCTAACCATGATGCAAGTTTGCCCAACTAATCATGTCAATACAGGAGGGAAAAAAAGGCTTCAGAGCAGTTTACTACCACAGAAAACTGCTGGTATATGGAAGGTAAAGTAGACAGAGTGTCTACAAAGAGGTATAAAATTACAACAGAAGTATTGTGACAGACTACAGATAATTACTGCTTATAATGTCTGGCTGCAATTATTCAATTCTGTACCATTTCCCATTCAGTAGCTTAGTGCTGGAATTAGGAGGCTAAGATGACTGTTTGGAGGAATTCCATCTCAGTCTCAGTCACTTTGTGGGTTGGTTCAGAATGCCTCAGACAAAACACAAGATCAAAGTAAAACCATTATTTAGTTTTCATTTGAGATCCATTCTTACTGGGCAAAACTGCCCAAGCAATTTCAGCCTTAGAGAATCTTAAAAGCCATAGGGTTTTTTGTTATGTTTTTTGTTTGCTTGTTTTGATTTGTTTGTATGATTACTTGTTTTGTCTTTTTATTAAATCAGTTATGAAAATGATGAATTCAGCAAGGTTAGCTATGACTGTACTGAAATCTTTGTGTTGCGCAGTGCCTGGATGCACATTTAAGCCCCATGCAATTTGTATGAAGCATATGTTTAAGAAAGACAATGGTACTCCTGCATCTCCTGATGGAGCAGCAGACAGTCAGCTCCAGAAGGATCATTTTGTTCAGTGTAACATATAAGAATAACTTCAAGTGGGCAAAGCAGAATGGAATGAAATGTCCCTAACCCTAGAATTACAAAGGTCTATTAAGGCGTCTGCTGCTATCTATTTCTGTAAGTGCCCATAATGTTCTCTTAACTCCTCAGAAAATGAAAATCACTCAACTAGAAGCTCTTTAAAACATCTTTATATATTCATTTGCCTTTGCATCACTATCTAACAACCTTCACAAACCTGGCCCTTAGAAATTTTATTCCTACAGAGGGATATTTTCTTTGCCCATTTTTCTATCATTTTCTGTACAAAGTTCTGAGACACCATTTAGGATATTGACTTAGGCCAGGGACTGTCTGAAGCCAATTTGTTCTCTTTTACAGAGAAAGGGAAAAAGTTATCATTTACTGTGCCTCTGACTGCAGTATTTCCTTGAACCATTCTACTAAAGCACACCTGTCTGTGCCATTAAGAAGCTTGGTTTTCATCAGATGCCAAGGCTCACTGGAAATGAAACACCAAGAAGAAATATGCTCATCTAGTGAAGCTCCAGACATCAGAGAGCTACTTCCTGACAGCTTGGCCACCACCTCCTTGGATCCCTCTTGAAAAGCTGACAAGAAACAAAGACCACCAAGACCAGTAGCCCTTCATTTGTCAGCATTTCTAAGCATGGAGTTGAGACCAGAGGGTTTTTGCATTTCAGAGCATGCCTCATGTACCCCAGCACAACCATCCCATTCTTACAGCAAATTTCAGTGTAGTATATAACATTTCCAATGTAGTCAATTTTTAACATTACCTCTACCTGTCCTACCTCTACCTTTCAGTATACACAAAGCACTTACAGGAAGTTGGTGGAGCCAGTGCACTTAAATACAGAAAATTCAAAAATAGCTGAACTTTGCCAGTTTGTCCTTTCCCTTTCCTCCTGGGAATCAGGTTCTGTACTCTCAAAATTTTCTTCCTTTTCCCTTGGTTCCAGAAATCTCTTTCCCACGTCTCCCCATGCTTCTTCTCCTCCAAAATGGGCCGGTCACACAGGCTGTCTATGACCCTCATGAGATGCAACATACAATACCTGCCTTTGGGGTATTAGACAAAAGGCCACAGAATGCTCTAGCTGCCTAACAACTCTGAGAAGCTGGTAGCACTCATTCAAAAGCACCAGAGCACCCTGGTTTTACTGCTGCTTCTTTCAAAACATTCATTGCTTTTGTAACCTCACTAGATGCCTATCTTACATGAGCCATGTAAATACTTTTTCCAAATATAGCTCCAAATATCCTTACACAAAATATCCACTGCAGACAAACTCTCTATGCAGGTTTAGTAACAGACAAATATTATCACAATTAATGTTGTCTTTAAATATACATTAAACATTTCACAGAACAACTGACTGGTCTTTAAAGGAAATTTGTCTTTTCCCCTGGATATAGTTTTCTCCTAGCAGAGGAAAAGAATTATGCCGTTCAAAAGGAGCGTTATAAATTTTACTACTGGGCTAAATACAATGTGTGCGTAAATCTGGCAACTGTGAAGTGTTGTTAAATAGATAAATGTTTAGGGTTTTAGCCCTGCCATATATCAAAAGGACCTTCCCCTATACTCTTCATCCTGACTGCTGTGAGCATTATTAATGTTGGAAGAAAACTCATTTTATTGTTTGAAAAATACCTGTAGAAAACCAGGCTCTCACAGCTAAGAAAACACTTGCCTTCAAGCTTTAATGTAAGTCAGCAGCAGCCTGCTAGGTTTTCCAGACTTAGAGAGGTTCATGGACATGTCTGAGTTTCTTCCAAAGCACTCATTTGGTTCTCCAACACAAAACTGAAAAAAAAAAATGTAAAGCAAAATGCCTTTAGCTCTCTCTGTACTACTAGTGGGGAAATCTGCTTCCTACTCTCATCCTTCAGTTTCTGCCCCATGAACTACCCCAATTATTGCAGATTTTTCATGCTGATATGGTCATCCCTTGTATCCCTTGCATACAAGGACATATCCTGTTAGCTAATGGTCAGTATCTGTGGATTTCCCACTATTTGGCACTCCAAGTCCAGAGGTGAAATGAAGCCCTACCCCATGAGCTCATGGTCCATCTATAAAGCATCATAACGCACATTCATGCCAACTGCCATGAGCTACAGCCTAGAGCTCAGAGACATTCTTCTTATCACTTTCCAACGATGAAGCCTTTCCTGGGCATCAGTTCACACTCATATTTCCCCCATATTTTATTTGATAAATTATATGTAAGAGTGAATGGGGAGTCAACATGATCCATATGTTAGTGAATATACAGCATCACCCCTTCACCACTGTAGCCATTCAAATTTCTTTAGTTTATAGTCTTTACTAAGTTAAATCAAGTTTAATATTACAGGAACATGTCATGTCCCTTATCCAGAAAGCACCATTCACAATTTAGAACCCCATAAAGAGGATAGTAAGAACAGGAATTATATTTCTCATTGACTGCCACAGTTGAAATGAAGCTTATTCCTTTTTATTAAGTACTTATATGGTCCTCATACCCTCTTATCTACTGCCTGAGGCACTCATTCTCTCCAAGAAAAATCACTATTAATCCTCGTTTGTGCCAAGTCCTTGCAGTACAACAGTGTGTCCAGAAAAAGGTGCCATTTAATAAAAAAGTTTAAGGTTGTTACAGTTAGAATCAGTGTGGGCAAGCATAGATCACTTGTGGCTTTTGCTTTAGAATGCCTGGAAATTTGCTCATAATAAAATATCCCCAAATGTTATGATTATTATATCAGAGATGGTACAAAAAGCAGAGAAATCTAGCCAAAAATTTGATTACATGTTTTGGAGATTCTGGTTACAGACCTGTGAACCTTTACAGTTTGTACATATTAAACAGACCATAAATTTATCTGACTTTTTGGTATTCTGCGAATTCCATCTTGAGTGAAGACATTTCTCTAGTGTGGGAGATGCTTCTGTGGTTTATGTGGACTGCAACTCTCCTGTGTGGGGAATCATTCCTCTCTGTCAGAAATTTGCAATGTCCTGAGGCACTGAATCCCATAATCACAGAAAGCAGGGAGGAAGATTGCACAACCACATTTAAATGCCTCTTCCTCTGTGTAGAAAGGATTTGTGTTGTAGATACTCATTTATAGAAAAAAAGTGAGAAAAAGTGGTCATGGGAAAGACCTGCTCCAGACAGATCACTGAGGCAAACTGTGGAGAAGCAAAAAATTGCAGTGCTAAAGTGACAGGAACATCTCTGCAAGAATGTGGTTTTAATGGAGTTTTCGCCTTTCTTTCTTTCTTTCTTTCTTTCTTTCTTTCTTTCTTTCTTTCTTTCTTTCTTTCTTTCTTTTTCTTTCTTTCCTGCCCTATGTGTGTGTGTTTGCATACTTATATTCTTAGTAGAAAAAAAGCCCAGAATAATTTCAGACTGAATCCCCTCAGTGCTTCCAGCTTTAAAGTAGAATAAAATGAAGTAAGTGGTGAAACTCTTAGAGAACATCATCCCTGGAGTGTTTCTTAACAGCATTTCTTCAGAAATTGGGGAATTAGTTCAGATTCCTCCTCTTCTCAGGAAATATGAACACACCAACAGCTTAAAAAATGATTTAATCTACATAAACAAGAAATTCTGTGCCGGATGCTCACTTCTCTTGAAGATGAATAATTCTATATAAAATTTTTAGCTGTAGAGGGGAGACCAGAAAAAAGACTGGATGTAGGAAAGCTTGTTACTTATGGAACATATGCAGAATATCAAGCTTTCAATTCACATCTCACAGAGGAATTAAAGGTTTTCTAAAGGTGCAACAACACGTGACATTCCTATTCTTGAATGCCACTAAAGCTAGCACTTTCTGAAAGGCACACTGTTGCATTTCAGGCTGATGCTCTTAATCAGAAAGTCAGTTTGTGCTTGCATCTTTCGTATGCCGCATAGTGAGTCAGACTCTTTATTTCCTTTTATTCTTACATATTTTATACAAAATATAACAGAAAAACTAACAGCAACTTCATCTTCAAATACCCTATGTTATAATCAGCCCACAAATGAGAAACAGACCCTCAAAACAGCCAACATGCAAATTGTTAATGAGTGAAGGCTAAAAAATGAGCCCAGATAACTAGGCATGGACGAAGTTTACCTTTTTTTGGAGCCTGGAAATCTCAGCATATGTCCACATCAGCACTTGGAGTCAACCTTAGCACTAGCAACTTCTGCCCAAGTGCATAAAACATTTCACCAAACCTCTTGCACAAGAAGTTTCTCTCCTCTGGACCAAGAAACACTGATGAATGATGATTCACAGCATCAAAAATGTCTTGCTGAAGAGCACCATGCACATCATAAAATCCTCTGATGTTGTGCACAAGAGACATAGAGGACCAGGTTTTTTCACATTTTCTTGTCCCAAATATGCCCATATTCATAAGAACTCATATATTCCTCTGTGACTGTGGCCATCCCAGGCAAACTGAGCCACTGATTAAGACATCTCTCATCCAGTGTAACACAGGTGGGACATCACTGAGCTCATGAAACAAAGGGGAGAGGAAAGGTACTCTCTGTGCCATCAGAATGTCTGCCCCACCCCCAGCTCTCCTGAAACACACATCCAATGCACTCTAGCAGATCAAACTGTCACAAAGCCAGCCATTAAACTATCCCAAAGTCCCTACTTCTTTTGGTTTAGGGCATCTTCGCCTTTCTTATGCATCCTGTAGTTAGACATCTTAGAAAGAGGTCGATTCCTGGGAGTCCCCTGAAGGAGTCACACATCATGGGGACAGCTGCTGTGAAATAAAGAGGTCTGTGAAGGCTCATACACCATAGTGGAGATGGCTTTCATGATGCTCCCCACTATTAACACAGATCAATCCTAAATATCAGACTGCGTAGATCATGGTTTTAATAGGAGTTTTAACCTCCTTCATTTCCAGCCTTTTTATGTAATCCTTGAAACACAGCAAGTGTGAATGTCTGTGACTACTGCACTGTGAAGTGGAGCTTAAGCTCAAGCTGTAATTGTGTGAGTTAAAAGAATTTTACTAATGACCTCATATACTATCTGAAGAGTGGACACGAGGGAGGATTTTCCAGTGAAGTGCAAGATCTATGTTTGTGACAGGAGAATACATCAAAATACTCAGGATTGTCTCGACTAAAACGTCAAAGCAAAATCCCTGCGCCCTGGGACAGGATGAACAAACCCCAAAGGCAGATTTATACAGGGAGTAGGGAGAGATGTTAAAATCTTTTCATTTTCTTTTCTAGTCCCTCAGTCTCTTTTTGTGATGGAGAGAAGTTCACATCTGAATTACCTAAATACAGGAATTTTCGAGGCAAAGGAGTGAGACCAGCTCTGGTAAATTAGTTAATTCCTCTGGCTCATTATATCAGAAGCATGTTCAGACAAGCTGAGACTGGCTGTTATTGCAAATGTACAGCCTAGGAGGAAAAAATTACCAGTGTGAAGGTTTGGACCTTTTCTTCTTAAAGTTGTTTTAATTAGAAAACCAGACTCTGGGAGGCTTTGTACTGTGAAAGTCCAACTGTTAAAGAGGATTGGGGGTGGAATACTCACATTTGCCCGTCAAGTTACAGAGCTGTCCATCCCATATATCTTGGTTTGTGTCCTTTGTCCAAAGTGGCTCTTATCGCCTGGGGCCACAAAGCTTAGAGAGAAGAGACATTTATTCCACAAGCACAAAGAACCACTTTGAAGACACAGCTCTTTGTTCACCTTCAAACACTCCTTCTGGTGTCAGTTAAGGAGTATTGAAATTTGTCTGCATTGGTTGTTTAAAAAAAAGTTGCACAGGTGGCTGAGAGACAGAAAAAGCCCTTGTCTGATATTTCTGCATTGCTTTATGTTGCAAGAAGGCAGTGGTAAACAGTGGGAACCCACCCCAAGAGGAAGAAAATGGATGCCAAAATGGTTATGGTGCTAGCCCAGGCTGGAGGAGAGCTGTGGCTCCCTGTGTTGCTACTGGTGCACGTGTCGTTGCACAGGCCATAGATGCCTGAGCTTTACAATTCATATCCCTCACATGGTCAGTGATGAAATGGCCTTATTAGAATTTTTCAGATTTATTCAGTATAAATAAGTGAAGATCTCAAAAAACATAGGGGTGCTTGAAACTGTACAGTACGTATTTCACTCAACGCAGAAATGCAAATCTCTGCACGTCGTCAACTACCTAAATGTCAGAGGTATCTAAACTTGCTCCATGACACCTGTGCTAAAGCTGATGCTTCCAAAAATATCAAATCTCAGGCAGGTGGTCAGTGCATGGGCAATCACTGCTAATGCTTTTGAAGCCTCTTGGACTCTGCATGTGCACAAACCAGAGCATGACAGATAGCTTGGTGCTTCACAGAGACAGCAAACTCACACAACAAACAACACAGACAAGCACAAGAACACTGACCAGCTCAGCTTATGGGCAGAGGGACCACAGATGGGCATTTACTGGTGCAATATGAGATTAATCTCCTTATGTACAATTTTTTGGTTCCACTACCACAGGTCATGCATGAAAAAAAGAATAATTGCATTTCCTCGGCTTGCTGTTAGTCCTGAAATGACTTAGGCCCTTGGAAGCACTCATGAGAGATTTGCTTCTATTTCAAAACGCGAAGGATGTTAAAAAAATTGATTACTATTTTGAACAATCTCAGATAAGCAGCCTATGCTGAAAGGTGCTGGGGAGAGGGAGAGAAGAATCCAGATGAGAGAAAATTAAAATTATTTCAGGCAAAAGAAGAGGTAACGCTGTCAACATCAACACCACATTTCTCTTGAAGTTCCAACAGAAGGTAGAACTCAACAGAAAACACAAGTTTAGATATTAAGCAGGAGAAAGTGCACATCTATATTTATGTTTACATGGGTTTTGTTTCATTCAAACCATCAAAGGACTTAGGAAGCAGATGTGAAGGATGAGAAGGCCACGATGGAAGAAAAACATCAAAATAGTTTGGCATCCCTCCAAGACTAGTTAGAGATATTCACAAATCCTCAGGGACAATAAGATTTCCCCAATTTTAATGATAATACAGTCACAGTGCCTCATTAGCCTTATTATAGCAAATTATTACTCTGCTCTGGGATTTTAGTCATGAGCCAATGACTGACTGTGTTAGGGAATGGGAGCATTCCTCCAAACTGTGTTTAAAATGCCAGTATCACCCAGAGGTGTTGCATCAGCAACCTACATTGCTATGAAAATTTTTGCAAGGACTGCTCAAGAATAAAACTTCTCTGTCACTAACACAATTCATACAGTGGGTGGGCTTGAGCTGAAAGGGAAGGAAAAAAAATGTGAAGGAAGGAATAAGTTTGAAACTCCATGGAAGATAAAGCAGGATGAAAACAGGAATTAAAAGCAGTGGGCAAACTGATCAGCTGAGCTCTGATCCTCCAGGAACCTATTCAATCAAATTTATTGCTTGAGTGTAGCTTCACTGCTGTGTTTTTGGTGTCTTGTTAAGGCTCTTCTCAAGACCATAGCTGATGGGACCTTTTGTGTCCAAACAAGTTTGAAAACCTGTATCTTTAACAAGTGGCTTTACATGTGAACACATAAGAGTACATTGGGTATCTGCGTGATATCCGATGTAGCAGTGGGTAGGAAGAGGGAGGAGATCAGGCTGATGGGCATACACACATGCCCAATGTCCATGAACAGTTACATGGGCAATCTCTGAATCAAGATTCTTCTTAGTGCCAGGACAGTGGGCTCCAGTGCTCTCTTTTAAGCAGTACTTGGATGGAAATCTTTACAGTTTATTCCCATAATATATACTGCTTAAAATAAAAATTCAATAAGAAGCAAAACTTCTCTGTGACAATGCAAGAGGTGGATTCGAAGTGAACTGATGCCCCCAGGAATATTCCATTCAGTATCAGTTTGTTTTAGGTCATTCTTAAGAGCGCCTAATAATATTTTCAGGAGTCTTTAGTAATTCTCCTCCACTTCAGATGCTTTACTAATATGCATTTATGCCTAATGTTCTGTATTTGGTGAAAAACTGTGTAAAGAAAAGGTCTCAGTACTAACTGAAACGTGACATGGCTTTTCTCTCCTGACACTCCTGGATCATGGATTGATAGGCAGCCAGAAATTTTCCCAAATCAAATCAGCATACCCTGAACAGGCTGAGCTCATTCAGCTTTTAGTCTTCTTGCTCCCAGCTCAGCAGGTATCTGCTCACTGTCCTTTTTTGAACATAATGAAGCTAATCCTTACACAAATGGTGAATCAAAGTTTGGTCTAACCTCCTCAGAGACATCCTCTAAGCTTGAGTGCCAAGCCCAAGGTTATAAACACAGGACAGGTCTTTATGGGTTGTGAAGAAGGCTCAGCCCTCGTATTGAATAATTGCCAATGCACAATGAAGACAGAGGATTTATGGCACCTAGCTTGGGAAAACTTAAATGTGTTGGTTACACCAAGACAGCCATCTGGAGCTGCCAAATCTTCACTGAGGATCAGCAGCTTTAGAACAGGGTAGAACAATGCACTTTACTGAACTTCCAGGTGATGAGGCATGGCCATTACATCTGAACAGACTCTGCATGGGGTCTGATTCATTTTAGATGTTCACATTCATTCAAAACTGCTCACACACATACAGAGAAGACTGAGACTTCTCCACAGATAGGTATTTGCTCTTCGTCTCAATTTATCCACCGGAATGAAAGCTTATGTTGCTGCTAGCCTTCAGTAGCCACAAAGGACAGCTTTTCAAAATGGGAAGGAATAATCTTGCTTTCCTTCCATACCAGTATTTCAATTTGATTCCAGAGCATTTACAGCTCAAACAAAGTGTTATCAGCTCAGTCTCTTGGTTCCAAGTCAGTTTGCAGGAGTGACATTGACAATGACAATTAATAGATAACCAGAAAAATTTACACAGAAATATATGACACTGAGTAAACAGGGAGATCTCAATAATTAAGTTTAGCATATTCAGTTCTGCAACTGCAACTGCATTTGATGGAAAATATTCCCAGTCCTTTTCTGCCAATATCGATAAGAATCAGAAATGTGATGTAGCTTAAGCAGTTTGAGAACTTACTGATTCCTGAGTGTTCATAACAACTTCCATCTCACAGATAGAGCAATTGCCTTTAAGATGGACAAATACATATGTGTTTATATACACATTTAAAGTTTTAAAGAAAAGTTCTGAGATCAGATTTCCCCATTTTATGGGTTGCTGTGGAAACAGATTAGCCCTTTGGAAATAAAAACCTGTGTTTGACTATAATGCAAAGAACAATCCATAGCATGAAAGGAAAGAACAGCTGGGAGTTGAAACAGTGTAAGCTGACATGTCAGACAGTAGCCAGACAAAGTGAGCCAGGGACTGTCTGAAAAACAGAGTGGGGGGAAGAAAAAGTAAGAACTAAGCACTGTCAACAAAGTCTGCAAAATGGTCCAGCTGTTCCCTCTCATCATAACTAAAAAAATAAGGAGAGAATTCCAGGGCTGAGGATTAAATTTATGAAGAGAAGAAAACCTGAATGGAAAAAGTGAATAGTATTTCAGACAAAGCAGACCCTGCGTGGAGGTCTTTGTTCGGAAATAACTTGGAAAGCACAACACTGGGTTCCGGGCAAAACACACATCTCTCCACAACCTTTCTTGTAAAAGGCCAAAAGAAATCTTAATACACTGCATTAAGCAGACTTTTACAGAAAACATTGTTTGTATAATTTCATTGTTTTGGGCTGAGCGTTAATGTCCTAGACAGATAAATAGATTTAGAGGATTTGAGAGAAGGCATATCCAGCACTGCAGAAAGGGCTAAAAGGTGAACAAATTTCACCACAAATCTCTGCTAAAACCTGAAATGAAAGCCCAAAGGACTTCTGATATACTGTAAATAGTCAGTCAGTTCCTAGAGTCTTAAGTGATGTCTGGTCTTTTGTTCAGACAATGGACAATTGAATCCAAGATGAACGGTTCCCAGGATTACGTGCACACTGAGCAGCACAGAGGGAAAGAGAAGTGTTAGAGAGGTTAATTCAGAGACATGCTTACCTCCCAAACAAAGGCATTCAGCACTACAGAACCTGATTAGGGACTCTTCAAGAAATACAAATAATGTTATTCACATTGCATAAGCAGCTGGGGCTATGTATGTGTGCATAGTTAGAAAATAATAATGAATGCACTTTCTTGTCTTTGATTTTTTTTCTTTTTCCTTTGAATACTGTCTTCTGTCCAATGATCTCTTAGGAGCTAAGCCAGCTAAATAGCTAGCAAGATGATTGATTTAGAAGATGCTTTGTTTCCATTGTCTATGAGATCACTCCAGGCATTCAGCAACCGAATCTGTTAACTCCTGTATCAGTAAGTATATTACAAATCTGGAATAAACCCCATAAATGATTAGTGAGGGAACTTCATATTCTTTAGATGAAACTAATTATGAGTGTGGATTTCATTAGTGATAGGACAGCTCTGAAATATCATTCATAGTTATTCATCCATGCTCTGGTACCCAAAGATAACACTTGCAAATGTCATGGTGATAATAGGATAAACAGGTTGATCTAATATCCAAAATAGCATGTCATCTGGGTTTTCAATATTTACACTTGATGCCGCTTAAATGAGCAGGATGTGATGAAGAAGAGCACAAGATATATGAAGCTTTCATAAATCTCTCACTTTTATCATAGTCATGGTGCATTTGTGTATGTCATCCAGCAGTTCTTGCTTTTGTTTATGTCCAGCAGCTTCATCACCTTTGTCAAACGTGCCTTGAAGTATGCTAATCCACCTGGGATTTTTTTCTTTTTTAATTTATTTTGCTAGATAAAAATCCACCCCATCCATCTCTCCTGACTTGCACAGTCTTTCTATATGTTTCCTTTGCCACCCACCTTACCTGCAATATTACAGCTCTAATCACAAAAAGGAGCAGGTTCGTAGGGAAAATGTGTGGACCGTGGTTCAGCAGGCAAGGAGGCACCTCCAGACAGGATCCTAGGCTCCAGGTAAAGTTGCAATCCTACACAAATGATGTCCATGTACACAAAAGCCAGGTGCAGGCCTGCAACACCTGCATGGTTTCAATTATGGGTGGGAGCATACCAGTGCAAAGTCCACACACAATAGTGGAAGAGGTGTGAGCCTGTGAGGACACTGAATTTCCCTGGAGAACCATGATTACAGTAGCAGTCCTATGAAATTTCAAGGTAAAAATACTCAGTAGCCTCCAAAGAGTTTCAGTGATATTTCAAGTTGCTCATGTAGCAGGTATCAGCTTGGCACTGACATGGCTCACTTAAAATGAACCCAAGCCTAGATGAACATTCTAGGGCTGTGACCAAGCATGTTAGAAAAATAACACTTTTGCTAAGCTTAACTCTGTGATATATATTTCCAAAATATTCCTTCTGCTCTTCGAGAGAAGAAATGACTACTTTGACTTGCATCTTCTCATGATCAAGATCACACACTTTACAGACCCTTACTCTGATTGGATGCTTGCGACTTTTCATGTTGTCACTTATACCTGTGTTGTAACCCATTTCGTGGGTTTGAAGGCCACTCAGTTGGCCCTGCACAGTGACTTTGATACCTGAAGTTTTTCAAAAGCAGCAGCCAGTGTCATGAAAACATTTGTAGGTTCAGAATCTCAGTTGAAAACTGTGCTATAGATTCAGGAGAGACCATAATGACATTTAGGATTTACCTACAACCTCATTGACGTAAGAAATACTTTCACCATGGGAATTCGTGGGGATTCTTCTCCAGTTCCAGGGGGACAAGAGCTGTAGCTCCTCTTTGATACACATAACAGTGTGGCCATATCACCACCTATGTGTAACCCAGGTATAAATCTCCAGACCAAGTCTAGATGAGCAAGAAGGAACAGGAAAGGTTGTGTAGGAGGGAGGAGATGGTGCCAAGGATCCAGCATTCACATTGTGCACATCTAAGGGACTCCTGCAGAGGCCTCCAGTATGGTCTTCTGGAGCCTAGCAGATGGACTGTGCTAGTTGTGCACATTTTCTGGGTTAGTGTCATCCAAGAACAATCCAGATCAGGCTCTACAAGCCTTCTATGGGATGTGAACCAAAGCATGAACAGGGAGACTTATTCAAAACCAGGCTCCTGATCTATATACTAAACCCTGAGATTAGCTCAGTAACCTGAGATTAGCTCAGTTGGTTAGAGCATGGGGGTAATAAGATTGAGGTCATGGGTTTGATCCCTGTAGGGGCCATCCATTTAAGAGTTGAAATTGATGATCCTTGTGGCTCCCTTTCAGCTCATAATATTCTGTGATTCTATGTGGAAATGCTAACACCAACACAACAGTAACTGAATCTTAGACTGTGTCTTTGTGTGGGAGGCCAGTGTGCAGAGTACTGTGTATTTCCACAACATTTTATCCTCTTGCCCTTCAGAATATATTGGTAGCATGCACACTGTCTCCTGGTAACAGTGCTTTGCCTGTGTTTGCACCTGAATAGTAGCTAGGAGTTGCTTAGGAGAACAGTACTTTAACTGTAAAAGCACGCCAAGAGCCATTCCAAAAATTGAACATTTAAACAATGTAGATGACGGAGCCCAAGTACCTCAAATATGCTGCTTGACAGGATTTAGTGCTGGTACAGACATAGTCCTGGTTTCACAGTGTTCCCCTCAGGATGCTCCCAAAACCAAGTTGCATAACTGATGACCTTATCCAAGTCTCATAGCAAAGCCATGAACAAACCCAAGGCTTTGGAGGGATGAATGTTACTTTCCTCATTTTGTTGAGCTATGCAGCACCAAGAAGAGTATTTGGCCCTTAGTAACAAAGACATAACTAAAGTAAAATTTCAATTGTGATCTGTACTAAACTGCTTTGAGTTAAAAATGCCTGAAGTCTGTATTGTTATTGTAGAGATATTGTCAGACGCAGTAGCCTGATCACCTTTAACCAAGAGCAATCATTTCTCAGAGTGAATTGACAGTGTCTTTAGAAAAGTAGGTGGAATTTATTAGTTGCTGATGCCTCTTTTTTACTTTCTTTATCTTCCCAAGCAGCAGTGATTTCATCAGAATAACTGATATTAAGAAATACTAGAAAGTACATCAATAGGGAAAACACCACTTTTTCGTAGTGGAAAGGACTGAAACACCACTCTAGCTGCCCTTATGGTAACCACAGACATTTGTCCGGTGTATAGCAACACATCTCATCTCCTCCCAAATTTTTGTTCACTTCTGTCTGCCTGCACTCAGGACAGAATGGTTAATTCAGTTAATTCCTGCTCCCCTTCCATCCTCAGGCCTCAGACCTATAAAAGCAGAAGGAAGAAAACACACAGTCTCTACCTGAAATACCAGAAAATGACCTTGAGGTCCTGCCCCCAGTATGCTTAAAAGTGGGGGCTGTGAGGTCAAAAGATAAAAAGTCTGGATTCAGCTGAATATGAATGTATTATTATATCTTTGTAATGGGGCATGCTGAAACCATGATGGCACCTCCCGATCTTGGCCATTATCTCAGCTGTCCATGTGAAATAAATGAAAGAAACTGCTTTGCAGAGCAGACTGCCTGAGTGACATACTCTTGCTCTAGACACTACTGTGCTTGGAGAGGGAAAAATAATTTCAACACAAAAGTCACACATCCATAAAATGTGAAATGAAAAAAGTGCGGCACAAAAGTTGCTTCAGTGTTTTAATTTTCAGGTTCTGTAAATAGCATACAGGAAGAAATTCCATGTACTGCATTGGACTGATAGATAAAGTTGGAGCTGTTTCCAAAGATGACGGATGGACTCCATTCCTAGGTACACTAGGCTAAGACAGAAGAGATATGAGTTCTGACAGCACTGCCAAAGATTTCTGTCATGATGTCAGATGTTTTTGTTAATCTCTTGCTACCTCAGCTCCCCATCTCCAATCCATTTCTTCCTTTATGCTGTGAGACGTGTATCGTGTATTTGTACAGCAGCTGGTGCAGTGGACCAAGCCTGGACTGGGAGACCTGGGGCTGAGGGTGCATCAGAGGAAACCAGCACAGAACACAAATCAAAATACAAATATCTACCTAAATTGCATGTATGCAGTCCAAAGTACTGTTTTAACCTGTTTTAAGTTAGAGAGTTTTTTAACCAGAATCCTTCACTATTTAACCATCTTAGCTGTCCACCTAGCTGTCCACCTTAGCTGTCCTCTTAATCCAGGGCACACATTCCTGTCCAGTTATTAAATCTCTGTGGGAAGAAGAGCGCCTTGTGTTTCATTTGTCCTGACACTGCCCTGGAACCTCACCTTGCCCTCATGCCAGAGGGCATTTCAAGGCAGATGCTACCAGAACACATTGATTTCCTCTAAATAAAACATTTAGTACCCCTGCAGAGCAAGTGGCTTTTTAAGCCACTGGGATATGGTGAAGTCTTTAGCAGTTCCATGCTCAATGAGTCTCCAGGGATATATTGTCAGAAGGGGCAGATGGAACAGGTGTGTGATGAGGTCGTATATTTTCCCATTTCTCTTGGATTCCTTTACTTCCACAAAAGACTAGGTCATGCCCTGTGTTGCTCTTCCCTCTTTGTTATTAATTTCGACAATTCCTATCACCAGGGAAGCCTTAGTTCTCAGTTCCCAAAATTGGAAAAGAGCACATAAATTACTTGTACCACCCACCCTAGTGTTTTCCAGATTAAAATGACTGTTGCTGCAACTGTTGCCATCACGCATAGCCAGACCAGCTGTTAGAGCCGATAAAACACAAGCACAGACAAAAAAAAAAAAAAAAAAAAAAGACCAGGCCAAGTGACAGAGAAAGCTGAGCATCCTACAGCTGACCCCATGCTCAGGCTGAAGCTCTGCCCCAACAGAAGCAAAAGTTGATGGTCCCTGTCCTCAGTGGGGAGTCCTCTCTCTCCAGAAGTCACTGCACCCAGGTACTCCCCACTCTTCCCTGTGGATGGTAAGTATCATTTTTAAACTCTTTTAGAGGAAAAGCATGAGTTTGTGAGGTCTGCAGAAGGTAGTAAGGGATAAAGATTCCTGGCAATCATATGCTGAAAAGGCGACAAACACCATCAGGTCTGACAGCACCTATTAAATCTCCTGGAGAAGAGCTCCATGGTCTATGTGCTGTTGTACAGCAGATGGGTCATCATGTTAAGGTTATGGTAGCATCACTGTTCTGCACATTTAGCATTCCAGCAGAGGTTCAGCACTGAAGCATTGCCAATTGCCAGCTACTTGTTTCTTTGCTCTTTCATTTCCATCCTCAGAAGAACCCTGGCATTTCCCTCCCACTACTCATTTCCTTGTTAGAGCCCAGGGACTCCTGTTACCAACCTATTTCTGAACCTTGTTTTCTAGTTGTCTTGTATCAATTTTTGCCTATTTTAGGTTGAAAAATCTCCAGTCCTTCTCTAATCCCTGATTTTATAGTGCAGTGAACACCTTGGTCCCAGCTCATTCTTCCAGTTATTGCTGGAATAGGCATAGTAATTAATGAAAAGTTTAAAACTGAAAACAAAATTGTTTTTGTTGCTAAATAAAAACTTTTCACTCCATAAAAGGCAAGGGCTGAAAATGCCAGTATATGGGGCAACTGTTACAGCTTTTTATCTCTATGCATGAGTACTAGACTGGGCTTTTCTTATTTTTCTAATCCACATAGCATGGGCATTTTTATACTGTCTGTAAATTATGGATTTTCTTTCCAGATACCAGCACATCCTGCCAGGGTCTGAGACAGTTAGCAATTACAGTAATTTACCTTCAGATTTAGCAAGGCTTTATGTTTGTGGAAATAAATGAATTTTTGATAGAGTAGCTAAACAAAAAAATTAAAAAAAAAGGTAAGGAAAAAATCAATCAGGTTGACTTAAGAGATTCTTTTCTTTTGTCTTCCTCCTTTCATTACTTAAAAAATGATATAATGCATTTTGGATCAAATAAATGTCTCAGTTAAATCTAAAGAAAGATTTTTGTTCATTCTCAAGTATTTATTTCTAAAGTTGGGTTAGTTTGCTTTGGGTTTTTTTGCAACTTAAACTTATAAAGACATAATTCAAAACAGGAACTCAGCTTAATCACAAAAATATTTTTTTAAAATCCACTTTGTTTTCTCCATTTTCATAAGTTAAATTATTTGCTTAATTTAACCTGAATTAGCACATCTTGATGCTTGCTTTGGGGAACAAATAGCTGTTAATCACAAAAATGCTGTCATACTCTACCCGTGGCTGGAAGGGGTGTTGAGAGAGACAGGTTTGGGGTGCATCTCCAGGATGTCTGTCACAGCCCATGCACTGGCTGTGCTTGTGCTCTGCCATGACCAGGGACAGTCCAGCAGCTGCGGTGACAAAGCCACACCTCTGAGCACATGTGCTCCTTTATATCCCCACATGTGACATCTTGCCATTCAGCACAAAAGGAAATGGGAGTGAGTAAGAGGTTTTAAAAGGGTTTTAACATTTCTAATCACAACCCATCTTGTAGCCTGCTCCCTTCACATCCAGCGGGGCTGTAGCAGGTGAGGAAAACTGGAAAGTCTGCCCCAAACAAGAGGTAAGGCCAAGCTATTTCATCTCTAAATCTGTGGACCTGACTGACCTCAGAGTGAGTTCCTGCTAGCCTTCTCTGCTAGCCTTTTCCATGTAGAGTTATTCCCTCTAAAGCCCTGTACCACACGCTAGGACCTTTATACCTGTCCTAGTCTTCTCAAATCCCTTCTCTTCTGGTATTGCTCTGTTCTAGCTTTTCCCCCCAAAACGAGAATGAACAATAGAAACAGGCACAAAAAAAAGAAATCAAGAAAAAGGCAGAAGAGGGGTATGCATTTTCTATCTGTTGAAGGAATACATCCCAGTGGAAAAATAATAACAACTGCACAATTAACTGAGAAGAGATTCCTGGTTTGAAAGCTCACCACACATGAGTTACACAGCCATAATGATGACATTTATCACACCACAGTCTTCGAAGAAGGTAAGTCCAGAAAATAATATATTTTGATGGCAGTTAATAACATTAATTAATTATTAAACAATGCTCATGGACTATCTAAAACCAGCATGGTTTCTGGTGATGTCAGGTTCATTAGAAAGCTCTCCCCATTGCTGAACAGTAGGAGTAGGGCACTGTGACATTAACCAGTAACTGTGGTGAGCAATAACCTCTTTTACCATGCTGTGGGTGGGCATGATAAAAAAATAAATAGGGGATCCATTTTCCAACCCCTTCTAAGACAAAGATGAGAAGGAAAATACTGGCGAATGTAGAAAAAAATTATTTCTTTTTCTTCTAGGCCAGCTAATTTTAATTTAGGATTTTGTAAACCATAAGCATAGAAAGATATATCCTTTAAATAATGTACCAAGAGGGAGAAACAAAGACTGAAAAATATTTCAAAATGACAAAGAATGTACTATGCCCTCAATACAGGTATGAGAGAACTATTAGGAGTGGGAAAGTAAGTGTTCATGGGACCAGACTGAATGTCTTCACCGGGACTGATCAGGTTATTTCAGCAGAATGGATTTTCCATTAGTAAATGTGATTACTTCTGTATTGATATACTCTGTGGAAATATACAGAATTTGATTATGGTTTTGTGGGGAAAAACAAGAAAATTTTTTCTATTTTCCTTAAAAGTTTGTTTTGTTACAGTGAAAATACATCAGATCTTGCTTCAACTTTCATACTGTATTAATCTCATTCTTGCATATATTCATATTATAATTAATATTGTACAGCATGTTCACCTTCTTACATGAGCAGGCTGTGAAAAATTAAAATTGTAACTAATTGAACTTAAGTATGCTGCCAACTTTATTCCATGAGAGAGTCCAATATTTTGTATTATGATTTTGCTTGTCAGCAAAAAATCAATCATGGTCTAAAGTTTCCTATTGAAAGCAATTCTGCAATTTAGGCACATGCAGGTTCAGGGAAACATATACTAGATTAAACCATATTCCTGGCAAAAAATTGCCTAAATCAATAATAATTCAGTAAACTCCTTGTATACTTAGTCATTAAAATCCAGGGTAAGGGAGACTGCTGCCTGAAGTCATACAGTACCATCTTTTTTCCCCAGGGAAAAGTTATATCTGCTGGTGGTGATGGCTGTACCTGATCGACAAAGAGGCTCCACACTGGTTGTCCCCTCCAGCAATCAGCAGAGGCAGCTCTGCCCACCTGGCTGGACTCCCAGACCTGCCTGTCCTGGAGGCACAACCACCCCCGTGACCCTGCTGCCCATTTGCCCCTGCACATGCAGAGAATATCCATATACACCACCAGGAGGGAAAGCATCTGCTGCACTTTCAGTGCTGGTGTCCTTCTGAGATGGATGGTGGGGTTGGGCTACTGCTTTACATCCACACTGGCACAGAACTGGAGGCACGGAAATGGGAAAATGCAGGGGCTGTGCTTGGAACCCTGGGAGTCAGAGCCAGGCTTTGAAAGGATTAAATGGCTAATTCTCACTGAAAACAGTGGGAATTTGGAATACGAACACTTTTTAAAATGTCAGCCTTCTTTTAGCAGACATCAAAATAAAATCCTCAGACTCAAAAAAATTACCTTCTTAGTTAAGTAAGCTTCCACTGGAATTTTCTCAGACGTCTGCTTGCATTTTTGTATTGTTGAAGGTAGCTGAAATGTAAACAACCACCTGGAAATTCACACAGGGTGGTAGCTGCTATTTTTGCTCCTCATGATACAGAGCTGCTGAAAATCACCCAGAGTTGTATTTCTTTAATAGCAGCTTAACCCTTACCAGAGTGAAAGTGCGCTGACAGACCTCTTTGCTCCCCAGTCCAAAGGTGTGACAGCACCATTTGCAGGTGTACCAAAGCCTGGCATCCCAAGGTTCAGTCCAAGAGTCCTTGTGCCCTTTAGAGACTGTGTGGGCTGATGGATGGGAGCACAGCATCTCAGGTACTACACATCCATGCTCAGGCAACAGAATCTCATCTCACATCTGTGTTAACAGCAGTGCTGTCTCTGCACCTAGCTCATCTGGATCCTACCATCAAAACAATGCCTCATTTTGCTGAATTGAGCCACCCGAGTTTCTTGGTGCTTACTGGACAAGGAAGGTCCTACAAATAATTGATGAGACTGTGACAATTAAAAGGCCTAACTTCAACTTCTGGTCAGTGGGCAAATACTTCTTTTCTTGGTCTTCTCTGGACTGCAAGTATGATTTCTGCTAAGAAAACTTGTGTTGAAGTGCAAGCACAAGACAGTTCTGGCAGCAGGGACAGTAGCTGCAGCTAACTGTGAGTACTCTACTACTAGTAGTACTCACAGCTACTAGTGTTAGCTACCAGCACACCTCTACACACCTATGTGTAGACAGCTAAATGTAGGTGTCTGAATCTGGAGTGGAAGCCACCTCTACATCCTAGACACCTCTCAGGGAATCTTGCTGCCTAAAGTAGGCTTCTAGCAACGTTTGGTACGTGGCAGAGTATCTCCCTTGGCCTCCAGCTGCCATGCCATAAAGGTGTGCCACTTGCCTATAGTAAGGTGCCATAGCTGACAGTCTCATGAGGATGTCTTGGTAATCCTTAGCATCCAAAATCTGTGTTTAAGCAGCTAAAGCCCTTCCCAAAGCTACATAAGCTGAACCCCAAACTCAGTAACTGTATCAGGACAGAGAATAATGGTTCAGTCCTTCTCCTATTGAAGTCAATAACATAACACATTTAAAAAAAAAAAAAAATCCATTTGTTTTTGCATGTTCCATTTATTTGATTAAAATAAATTCAGATAAATACAGAATAACACCTTCTACATAAAATATAATATATAATACCTCCATCAGAGGCAGAATTTTAATTTTAAAATACTTTCACTTAGTGTATTTGTCACTTCTTTTAAGGTCCAGTTTGATTTTAATTTAAGTGACATTTAGTCATTGTATTATTGAATCAAATTCGTCCATACTAACTCAAAAGCACCACCTGTCTTTTCCAATAGAAATTGACCTATTTTATTTCCTCTTATGTTGTATAATTTAACCCATTACAAATATCTCCCGTTATATCCTAAAAAATGTACTTCAGTTTGTTTACACCAAGAAGAGCATGCAAAAAAACGTACACTCATAATACAGGAGACAGTCAGATGCTTTCTTTCTGTTTCTTAATTTTTTTTTCTTTTCTAAAGAATCATAAAATAATTCCCAACAAACCTGCTGAAGAGAAGGAATTAGATAAATGGACAGGGTTCAGTAAAAGCAGCTTTGAAATGTAGTAGGGCTGTGTTATTACACAGTGCTTCTGCTTACAGCATATATTCTCTTTATCGTAAGGCAGAGTTCAGGCTGCATATATATCCTATTGAGCCAGACAGTGCTCATCTTCCATTTAACTCTTCTTTATATGACAGCATTTTACCTGGCAGTAGGATTATTATTGAGACATCTTCCCCGTGATTTGAAGGATTTGTTTATTTGAGGTTTTTAAAGACTGCTCCAATTTTTATCTCCTCTCCTTGCGGTGACAGAGATCAAATCTAAGTGAAATTACCCCTGTGTTATATAGAGGTGCATCTCCTCCTGTGACTCTGTAGATGCAGATGTAGATGTGCCTGCCATACCTATCAGCAGAGTGTCTGCAACAGCATGGATTTGCAAGGCACTCATGTCTCAGAGATCCAGTCCTCATCCACAGGGATGGAGACCTAAGCTAGCAAAGACTAAAAGAACAAAGGAAAAACCATTTCAGGCTTTTACACTAAGTGGTCCATGAAGAATCCTGGAGGGGATAGTAAGAGCATGAAACAAAACAGCACACAGGTGCAGCTGTGAGTCCAGGCTCACAGTAATCATCAGCATAGCCCTGGTGCAGCTCTGGGCCATGCCAGCACTCCTGCTCTCACCCTGGAGCTGCCTCCAAAAGTTTTTGGGGAAAAACAAGCTGAGTCACAGGCATAGGAGCTGCAAGGTGTGCCACGCCATTCCTCAGCAAGACAAGAAAATAGTCCTTCACCCATTTTACTTACTGATATGAACATCACCTTAGCAACAACTCAATTTTCTGCAAAGATTCAGCAAAGCCTCTAAGCAATTTCTTCATCCTGATGAGGTCCTGGTCACAGCTTCTGGAGGGACTTTGTTTCACGACTGCTCTAAAGGCTTTGTTAGAGTGTGACCTAAACAAATATTGAGACCAAAACTGGCGTTAACGTTCCTAAGCAGAAATAACCACTGTGGTTTCTTAAAAAAAATCAGGCTTTTATTCCTTAACCCAACATAAAAAAATATTTCTTATATCCTTTTCCCCCATTTCTGATATTGTCTTAGATGTTTTAACAAAGCAGGCTTCTCGTCCTCTCAGAGCAGCTTTTCAGAAACTTACATTCTTCATCTTTCTTTTCAGATGAAAGTTGTAGCTTTATCAAAACTTGAAGGGTCTAGTCAAGAGCTCAGGTGTGAACCAGCCTGTACAGTTCCATGTTCTCTGGAAACATTTTTTATTGTACAGCATGTAAAAAGCTTAAACATGATCATTCACAGTCCTGGCAATTAAAACAGCAAACAGATGTCGGTGTTGTGAGACAAACACAAGTAAACATAAAGAACCACCTGGTTTGTTTATATTAGGTTATTGGTTTGGGACTCCTCTAACTTGAGACTGCCCAAGTTTTAGTTCATCCCTGAGCCTGTCTTCTAAACTGGGCATTTATGTCCTGTTCCTCAAGCTCAATTAGAGTCTCAGGACAAACCAAAATTGCCATTAGCATTTTAGCAGGTCTACTTTACTAAGGGATAAATGTTAATTTGAAAGTGCGTATAAGTGGATTTAAGAAAATACTTGCTTTGCTTAACTTAGTCTTACCCTGACCTATGTGTCTTAATCCAGTGGTATTTTACATTAATCACTTTCCCTGGCATCAGACCCATCCCTCTTGCTTGTGCTGTTCTACTTCACTCCCTCCACCTGTTCTGGGAAGCTCCACACATGGGAGTTTGTTTCCCAATGCTGGTGCTGCATCCTCTGGGAAACCCTTCTTCTCCCTAACCCCCTTCATAGCACTGATTCCTCTTTAAACTGTTCCCTTAAAGCTTTCCTGTACACTTCAGCTTCTGATTAATGTTAAGCACCATTTTTGTTCTTTGTATTTCCCCATCATTTGCAGCTAGGCTGTGATAATACATTCCTGGGACTTTTGCTTCTTTTAATATCCATATTTGTGTTCCTTCATCTCCATCTCTGTCCTTGTATATTGTTTTCCTTGTCTAGCAGCAAAAGTGCCTTTGTTACCTACTCATTTCTCATCTTTGTCCTACCAAATTCTGTATTTTCACATCACTTGTAAAGTGATCTGAAGTAAAAAAGAAATTATTTTTCTAGATGGAAAGTTTTTTCTAAGTGCTACACTGGTTGCTTCCTGTGCTTGATGTTATTTTCTAGCCTTGAGAAACTCTATATAAGCAGGAAAAAGCATACCAAGTGGGAAAAAAATAGGCTTTTTTGACCAGAATTGATGGTGCACAGTACAGAGGAAGGCAGTAAGCTCATTACTTGCCATTTTTGGACAGCTTTTGTGTGCGGTGAAAAGCTTCTATGTTTCCCTATAACAGCATCACCCATAACTGGATGTCACTGTGCTACTGAAGTGGCACAAAGCAAAAGATTCAAAAAGCAAAAAAGTGTTGTCATGTAAATTCTCTGTATTCAAAACTGTAGTTGTTGTAAAAACCCTAATAAAAGATAAACACTTCTAATAAGCCTTCCAGGATCCCCAGACTGGGTTCCTGAAGATGCAGTGGCAAGCTGTGCATCTAGTGGCCACACCCAGCCCTGCTTATCTGCTTGCAGAAATGACCAGATGTACTGGCAATTACACAGTTACATCAGGAGTGTTACCAGCACATACCTTTCTACTAGATGCCCTCCAGACCATAAGGAAAAATCCCAAATACTGTGATAATGGCATATATTAGGGTGAGATCCCACTGACTTTTGACAAACCATTAATTCATTGGCATAGGTTGACTTGTATTTGGAATTAGTATTAAAATGTATCAGCAAAACTATGACTTGTGTCTGGGGTTTGTGTGAAATTAATGAATTTGAGAAACAGAGAGCTTGACAGCATGAGGCTGTCTTTTACATTGGGGAAAAGACATATCCTGTGGCTTGGGCTCTGTGTTAATCTTCAAATAGTCGCGTCCCAGAAGTCTGCAAAGGTTTTTGTATTAATTTAAGTTTTTTCATTGGACAAATGAGCAACTTCAGGAACTCTATAATCATTGTTGGTGCACATCATGGTATGAAACAGGAAATTGGAGCACCCTATGCCTTTAAAAGTTAAAGTGAAAAGTTACACACGGGGTATGCATTATTCATAGAATATAAAATACACATTACTAGAACAAGAGAAAGCTATTTTCTTTGGCACAGTAAAATAAGGCTGCCTGAAAAATATGCAGTGGTATGTCACTTGGGTAGACGCCTGAGTTAAACAGCATTCCCCACCTGTCAGGACCCGTGTTTCACTCGCCTGCTGCTGGAATGAGCAGGGATTTGTTTTCAGTAAAGACTTCTGGTTCATCCACCGTAACACAATTTGCTTAATTTTGTATTCATGTCCTGTAATTACTGAAGTGAAAGAGATGGCAGTGGTAAACAAATCTTTGTTGGTGTAACTTTGTACTGGAAAACTGCAGTGTGAAAAAGTAAAAGTCCTTTGAGAATAAAACCTCAGAAAAGTAAAGTATTAGGTGAGGACAAAGTTTCAAAGAACAAAGGTACATGTTAAATCAGATAATATTACTCTGGCATTCACATTAAGGTAGAAAAGTTTAAATTAAGATGTCCTTGAGCGTATTTTGGATTTTTGACTAATATGTCTCTGAAGAGCCCAATGCTGCACATCTAGGGTATTGGAATCCATACTATGAGCCATTAAAATAGTGTGACATTCACCTGAACTAACTTCATTGAATTAGGCACCTAGCTGAAGTCAAACCTTTAGTTTCTTTCTGTAGTCAAGGGGAAAAGAGAGGCATTACCAAAGAACAGTTCATCTTTCCATATTGTATTTTTTGTCCCAGGAAGGGATGAGCAGCTCTTCAAATATGCCTGTGGCATATAGACTATATCTGGATTTAGATGTCTAGCTCACATTTAAAGTTAAATTTGCCCAGACTGAAGCAAAATTAGTTGAATCCCTCCCAAACACATGACAGCGTGAAATAAAAGGTAAAGTCCAGTCTAGTTTCTCTGCTGGTTTGCTCAATGGAGGTAGGCAAGTAATTTCATATACTCATGTCTCTTTTCCTGCTTCCTTCTTTCATTTAACTAAATAGCTAATACAACAGGGTTCCTGGCTTCTGTCTGTGCTGTCTAGACACTGTTATAATGACAGTGATATAATAATGGTGTTTAAAAAAGTCTGAATAATGCTGGACACCAGGAATACTGTGTTGCTTAGCCATTTACATATGTAGCATTTTACTTGGTGGTGATTTGCAACATATGCGCTTGCCACACCAGCTTCTGCTTCTTCATTACTGTGCAGCTTTTTATGACCAAATACAATACCTAAATATGTTTGTACAAATCATGAGAAAGGTCAGAAAGAGCTGCACGTCTCAGTCAGACAAACTAAATGTTGAAACCTTGATATTTTGTCATAGGTCACAAATACTAAACGAAATACAGAAACAAAACAAACAAACAAACAAACAAACCAGAAAAATTATGATGGTGGGTTTGCACAGCCTCATACTAGTATTTTGAGTAGTACATTTGTCCTGAGTCCTGCTCTTGAGCAACAACAGTTAATGGAAGGCCTGTGTCTCTGTTAGTGGAATTATATGAATAATGCAACATGCTATTCATTTGCTTTTTTCATCCCACCATTCTTCCACTAAGCCAGCTGCCAGCTTTAACTGTCATTTCCAAGGACCTAAGGATCAGGTGGGATTATATACTCAGGCTTTCCTGATTAATAACTGTGTGAATCAATAAGGGGTAAGCCATTTAGCATAATATACCTATGAAATACTAAGTTCCCAAGCTCAATTTTTATTTCTTGTGTCTTATGCATCTTGATATAGATGTGTCTGTTAAAGCAGAATAAACTGTCATGCCTGGGGAGTAGCTAGGTTTCTTGTGTTATGCTGAGTACTTCCTTCTTGCTCTGACAAAATACATATATCCTCCAGGAATTAGAAGCTTTTAGAAGTATTATTTACAAGACTTTATTTTTCAAGAATGCTGTAAGATTTTTGAATGATGTTATGAAGAGGGTGATTCATTAACAAAGAATTAGGTGCTACACTTGCCATTTTTTCAAGTCAGTGAAATTTCTTTGGGTCTTTTCAGCACCAAGTTGAGCTGCATAATTTAAGATTAAAAATAAATCAGAAAGCAGCAGCTTTGAAAAACAGGAAGCAGTTTTCCACTCCACAGGTATCTGGAGAATGAAAATCTGTCTTCTCCTACTTGTCTGACGCCTGTCCTAGCTCTGTTCTCACATTTAAAGAGCTAAGAAGTGGGAAACTGTAGCATGGTAAAACAGATCCACAGAAGGACTTGAAACAGTCATCCTGAATAAATCACAATCAGGCTTGGTTTGGAAGGGACCTTAAAGACCATCTAGTTCCAACCCCCAACCATGAGGAGGGGTGGCACCTTGATGCTTGATGTACCAAATTCCCCCTTCCTGCACCTGAGTTCTCTGGTTTTGGGGTGGCAGTGACATCTCTCCAGCTTGCACAGTGGACATGCTTGAAATTACTGCTGCAGAGGCAGACAGAGCAAGCAAAGATCCCTGCTGCCACAGTCCTCATCAAAGCCTGAGATTGATATCACTTCTTCCCAGAGTTTATGTGATGCCTAAAGGCAGGAAAACTGCAAAAAAAGCAAGTGTATTTGACAAGACCAAAGACTGGTCAGCTCTGCTGTGATTTTCTCTCTTTCCGTCTCTTTCTTCCTTTTCTTGTGACTTTACCGTTTAGCATCTTTGTACTCTGGGGCTCAGTGATTTAATGTACCATCACTAATGGCAATTCAGACCTCATATTTCAGAAGTTACACTACAATTCTACAGCTGTACTTATGAAATGGGCAGGGGAAAAAAAAAAAAGCAAAGGTTACTAACTAGACATGTCTTTAGAAATACTGTTCCTAATTGGAGACCCGCATTAATGAACTAAACAGGACAATGAAAAAAAGAAAAGGCAGTATTTGGAAGAGCCAGTTCAGTAATGAACCGTCAAGGCCTACTCTCTTCTCACCTAATTGAAATGCTGCTTCTGCTGCCTTTTTTATTGAGTTGCCTTTGGCTTTCAAAATACTTCCCACAGACAGATTGACATGTGGATTTTATCTTAACTTCTGCATTTGCTGCACATCACTTTTATAGCATTGTTTAGGTATTGAGGTGGGGTTTTTTCCTTTTTTTTTCCTAAATAAAGGAAAGAACATTCTGACCTTATTAATACAGTGAAAACACAAATTTTCAGGCAATTTTCAGGCCCACATAACTTGGCCCACACAAGTCTATTTGCATACAAGCACAGACTACACATAATCAGGGAACTGGTTGTTTTTTCCATCTATTATGGTGGTTACACTAGCTGATGACATTAAGAGATGGATTATTTTGTTTTGCATCCCATTTTCAAGTATTTTCTATGTTTATATCCTCATATGTTTTTAAGTTCCTAAGTGGCAATTTAAGGACTGCTGTTCTATGCCAATAAAAATAAAGTTTTTGTACCAAGGAAGAACTCACCCAGGCTCCTTATACTAAATGCTGCTACTTACCAGCACTTCTGTTTCATCAAGAAAAATTATAATTGCTTCTCTCATGAAAAATAGAGAAGAAATTTTTTTGCCTTGCCACAGTTGTGATCTTAGAATAATTTCTGATGAAAGAAAGCACTCTTTCTTCTGGTTTCTTCAGTCACCAGAGTGACCCTGAAAAGCATTTGTGCAAATATAACATAACCCATGGTCTCATCTCCTAAGGTAACCACATTTCCTTAGAGGTACAGGACAGTTTGACAGGGAAGAGAAGCTCCCTTTGTGCAGGGCTGCAGCCTCTTCTTCAGGTCCCCCCTCACTCCTTGCTGCAGCTGCCCGGTGGGGCCCAGGGAGGAGTTTTCTTTGAAGAGGGAAGATTTAGAGCTTCCTTGGCTTTTGTAACAAACACACTGTATGTCTGTGAAAGGTATCACTCCCAGCAAAGCCAGCTGAGGTTTTACTACAGATGTCATCCAGCTTTTCTTATTTGCTTGCTCCGTAGTTATTTTCTATATGTAGGCTGCTGAGTCTCAGCTCCCATAGGCTGGGATTAGGGTTTCTCCATCATCAGCTAAGAAAACTTCTGGTGTGTGACACTGGGTTGATGTTTCCCCCCTGCACAAAAACTGGGATGGAGGAGAAGTGTCACTGGCCTGAGTCTTAACCCAGGGTGGAATCCAGACCAAGGGTATGAACTGTCCTGAGATTAATATTCTGTTCTATTCTAAGATCAGTACTTCTGAAACTAAAGACCTTTCTATTACTATGGATGTCACACTTCCTTTGGAAGGAAATGATCAAATGGATTCAGTGGTGAAATAATTCACCCAAATAACAAAATAAAATAAAACTAAATAAAATAAAAGAAAAAATAAAAAAAGCCTGCTACATAGAAAGGAAATGATAACAGTAGAAGGAACTCAAGAGTCCTTCCTGGAACTGCCTAAATGAAGCTGGCTGAATTAATCCAAGACAGAATCCATCCTGCATTAATTACCATTATAACTGATCCTCTTTCTTGAGCCTTGTTTATTATGTTGCACAATATGATTTGCTGTGTATTTTGTATTTACTTATCACCACTTAACTACAAGACTGAGAATCACTAACACCACAGGTTTAGCATAGTTTAGTGCTGTTTCTGCCTCTATCATAATTATTTTTTATGTTTCATTAAGTTTTTATGTGATTTTAGATGTTCTCACAAATCATTTACTTCATATATGTTAATGCTTTATTTGCATTTCTTTGTGATCCCTTTAAAGCTAACTGCCAATTATTAAAGAATAGGATATTAATTCTATCATAAACTATGTTATTTATTGGATATGGTTTAGAATAAACAATAGATTATGCATTTTTAAATGACTATTTTCTCCTTCTATAATATTGTCCATGGCCACATAGAAAAATGCTCTGAAGATCCTGATGTAAGTAATTATTAGCTGTCCCCATGTGAACACATAAAGAAGCTCAGAGAGATAAAGTGACTTGCTCATAGATACTAATTTTAACGACCTAATTCAAAACCCTATTGAGTCTACCCACTGCCTCCAATAGGATTTGAATCAGTCCCCAGAAGTCAGCAGGAAGCGGAAAGCAGACTCTGGGATCTCTGTTAGGGCCAGGCCTTCTAATTAACAGTCCTGAAAATGATTCTTCAAAACGAGAAGTATTTAATTTTATTTGTTGTAGCGAGAAGTAGGCTATTAACTTCCAGTGTCACTTTGGATCCCAAAGGATCATTAGCTCCCAAGGCCATGAAAAGAGATCACACTTGCAAATTCTGACTGATCAGTTTTGCTGCTGAGATTTTATGTCATTTGCTGTCCAGTAGCTCACAATTTCTTTCTCTCAGCAGTTGCTGTCAATGAGTACTTTCTTCTAGCCAGAAACTGTCTCTTGGAGACTGAAAAACAGTTTTGTGTTCTGTTATCCCCCTCATTTTGGTAGTTTCACATCTGCAGTAGAAGATGTACTGCCTGAACATAGCAAATGAATACAGATGTAGCATATAACAGCCCTCATTTATCTTTACTTGCTAATGATCATTATTAGCTGAAAACTGATGGATTTGAAACCAAAGCTCCAACCCTCAGGTCATCAGTAATGATATAACTAATGATGTTTGGTGACCTTTTAATATTTTTAAATGAACTACATCAGACTGTACCCATGTCAAAGTGATCCTTGGTAGCAAAAGGGCACCAAGGGGCAATATTTTCTTGCAGGGGGGAAAAAAAGTCTGGGGACTTAAGAAATGCTTTAGCTTCTCCTTTCTGCTCCCCAAGCAGGAAGGAGAATTCCTGATTTTAAAAACAGTTATCACACAGCAGCAGAAAAGGACCTTCACCATAGCAGAGCCTGTTACAGACTCAGGAGTGCTCCATCAGACCGGGGACAGCCAAGCAGCTTCCTTCAGGAGCCACAGGAAAGCTTTGGGAATACTGCACCTTTCTGCCAGACTGCAGTTCCCTGCACATAAAGCCAAGTTTTTTGGTGAATAAACTGTCAAGACTCTTGACAATATTAGCATTTACTCTGTTTGGGATGTGCAGATCATTCTCAGCTCTTTTTTTAGCATGGAAGCAATGTCAAAGATAGATCTCTTTCCAATATGCCCACTCAAGGATTATGATAGAAACTTTTTGCAAGATTTAGCTCAAACTGTCATCTCCAGTTTATTTTTTCAGAAGCAAGTGTGCAGCTGCATTTCATTCCAATCACAGTAAATACTATTCCATGAACAAGATGATCTCTACTTTCTTTACAGTGTCTTAACTAGTGAATAGTAATCCTAAATCCATCGATAAGTATGTGTTGCTTTCTCTAAATAGGCTTTTTGCAAAATCCTAGCAATGTAATAAGCCCTCAGCAACCAAATTACTTTATTGCCTTCTACTTCAGATCATGTTGAAAATTATTTAAGACAGAGGAAAACACTGAAACAGAGAAGAGCACAGGAATAGAATAGAGCTTCTGAAGCAACACGGGCTGCTGCAGACCTGCTCCAGATCTGTTGCATCACCATGGAGAAGTTACTTCTCTTTTTCTATTTATCACCCATTGTTGATTTATCTACCAGACCTTGTTCATCTTCCTGGCAAAGAATGACTCCTGCAACATAAACATGCAGGCAGAGCCCAGCACAAAGGGCCCCTCCTCGACACTAAAGAAACATATTTTAATAACTTGCATCTGTGTCCAAATTTCATATACAGGTTGAAGATAACTTCACAACATGTCAAAATTTTGAGAAGTCCAAGATGATCAACAATGGGCTTAATTTGGCAGTTTAGCAACTTAATAACTGCTTGTTGTCAGACCTCAGCCTATCCTTCATAGCAGAGGTACTGAAGCAAGAGCATGTCAAGACTGAGACCAAGCCCACTTTACCCTGCAGTTATTTTAAGCTGCAGGAGTTTGCACTGAAGCAGCAGAGATTCAGGCATCCATCCTGTTTATTTGTATAGGTCTCTTTCTCTGAGATGTGCTGGCTACACTGCTGCACACTTTAAGTCTTATGGAGATGAGCCAGGGGTTCCTGTGGTAATAGGAGCCAACAGGGAAACTCCAGTGAAATACCTCAAAGGAATTAAGCAATGCTCCTCTAAGAAGGTGACACAACTGGTAGTCCATCTGAGGGTCCTCTACACAAATTTACTCAGCATGGTCAACAAACAGAAGGAGTTAGAAGCCACCAGGCTGCTAATAAGATATGACCCAGTTGCCATTATTTAAAATTGATGGTATAAATCCATGACTGCAGTGTGGCTATCAATACCAATAGACTTCAGAAGGGCTGGAGAGGACAGAGGGATGGAGGGTTTGCCCTCTACATTAAGAAATTGAGAGATTGTGAAGAACTGAGAAAAAAATATCCATGAACAGGTGAAAGCTTATGCACAAGAATTAGAAACTGAGGAAAAAAAGGGAGCCTTGTGGTTGATGTCTGCTACAGGCGACCTGATCAAGGTGGGCCTACTGATGAAGGCTTCCTGTTCCAGCTAGAGGAGGCGTCACACTTACAGGCTCTAGTCCTGCTGGGGCACTTCAACCACCCCAATATCTGCTGGAAAAATAACACAGAGAGCTGTAGGCAATCAGGAAACTCCTGGAGTGCACTGAGCATAACTTCTTAAGCCAAGTAATGGACAGATATTACCTTTAGTCACATAATAGAATCATCTCTGCAGACACCAAGGTCAGTGCAGAAGGAGGGGCAGGAGGTGTTCCAGGCACCAGAGCAGAGATTCCCCTGCAGCCCCTGGGGCAGCCCCTCATGAGGCAGCTGTGCCCCTGCAGCCCATGGAGGTCCATGGTGGAGCAGAGATCCACCTGCAGCCCATGGAGGGACCCACACCAGAGCAAGGGGATGCCTGAAGGAGGCTGGAAATGACCCCGTGGAAAACATGCACTGGAGCAGGCTCCTAGCAGGACCTGTGGCCCTATGGAGACAGGAGCTCACGCTGGAGCAGGTTTGCTGGCAGGACTTGTAACCCCACTGGGATCCACACTGGAACGTCCTGTTCCTGAAAGACTGCGCTTCCTGGACAGACCCACGCTGCAGCAGTCTGTGAAGAACCACAACCCAAGGGAAGGACTCACAATGGAGAAATTCATGGAAGACTGCCTCCTGTGCAAGGTAACCCACTTGGGAGCAGGGGAAGAGTGTGAAAAGTGTGAGGAGTCCTCCCTCTGAGGAAGAAGGAGTGGCAGAGACAGTGAGTGATGAAGTAACCGCAGCCCCCATTCCCTGTCCCTCTGTGCCACTGGAGATGAGGAGGTGGAGAAAATAGTAAGTGAAATTGAGCCCAGGAAGAAGGGAGGGGTGGGGGGAAGGTGTTTTAAGATTTTGTTTTTATTTCATATAACCCCAAATTTATCTAATTTCCCCAAGCTGAGTCTGTTTTGACCATGACAGTAATTGATGAGATGGTCAACCCCTGTCCTCATCTTGGCCCACAGGCCTTTCATTATGTTTTCTCTACTTTGTCCAGCTGAGTGGCTTTAGTGGGCACTCACCACACAAACATTTTTTACAGAAATTGTTTGGTGATTTACAGTAGCTAATAACTACTTGGAAAGTGTTTCAGAGCTGGAAAGGATTACAGCAATGCTAAATATGGTAGCAGTTATCCTCCTCTGGTCAGCAACAATTATTATATATCAGCATTTTTAAGTGACGTATCATCCCCACACTTCTTCCACTGATAGATAGACACATATATAGGGACCGTAGCATAAGTAACTCATATCTAATAACTCATTCTTCAGTCTTTCCATTAATGGCACAGGAAAAAGGGGGAAATATGCAAAAATTTACTTTTACAGAGCTACATAAAGAAACCTACATCACAGTATGGATATAATTAAAGTGGTATTTGAAAAGTTTCAGTCATGCACACTTTCTCTATCTTTTCCTCTCTTGGTTCTCTTCAACACTTATTTATGTTATTGATTGGATCATCCTGTGATATGAAAAGTAGAATGAATATCTACTTTTCAACACACATTTCTACATGCCCTCTATGTGTTCTTTGGCTGCTTGGTGGGCCTTCAGAGTCCTGTTTTCAGTGTTTTGATTGTTTGAGAATAATGTCAAAAATGACCTTCACAGCAATTTCCCTTCTGCCAAATCTCTTTTATTCTTAATTAAATGTTGCCCTGTCATGTGTTTGGACGTATTCACTGGCTTGTAGAAAGGAAAAAAAAAAGTGTATTCAAAGAACGACCTGCCCAGAATAGATGCCATAAGTGATAAAGTATTCTTATTATTTCCTGTAATTTATTGCTAAATATGACTGCAACCATAGCATCAGGTGGCGAGACCTCGTTAGGTCCCTTAAGGTCAGTCTAAACTCATGCTCACACAGAGATACCCAATAAAGACTGAAATATCCAGGAAGAGCTTAAAGCATTTGTTTCATTTTTCAAAATCTAAGTCACAGCACATATCACATGATTCCCCTTGACACTAGCATTGGTAAAGGTGCCCAACTTACCTTCCCCATACCATCAGTATGCAATTTTTTTGGTGGTAGTCATTTTGACTGTGCTCCATGACAGTCAAGCTAATTTAATTTAAACCCCATCATGGAAAGTGGAGGGATCTCCCCTTCACAGCCACGCTCCACAGCCTTCTCCCCTTCCTTGCTTGCAGTTGTCCTGTCATCCTTCGCTACATCTCTTGCACAAGAAACATCATTAACTCAACTCACAAAAGGAATTTTGAGTCTGTACTAATGAACTAAATGAATGCACCTACTGTGCACCAGAATTGGCACAGTGCAAGTGGTGGGGGTACACAGTCTGAAGTCAAGAGGAAAGGCGGAGACAGGAGGATGGAGTGGGAACTCCCCTATTAAGCAGTATCCAGGCCCACCACATTTCATACCAATGCACCAGGATCCATCTCACTTAACTGCAGCCAGATGGGAACAGGAGCAATTTTAGGCTGCCTCCTTCCTTCTGTAGTCTGAAGAAAAACGATAGCACCTCTGCAGAATGCTTCATCTCATCTCATCCCTCTCCACTGACTACAGAGGACACCTTGAAGATTGGCTTAAATTGGACTTCTATTTAGCAATTTAAGTACCTAGACAGGTGTGTCTAAGTGCCAGAGGAGACAACCTAGGGTGTCATATCCATCAACCTCAGATAGACAGTTTGGATATCCCAGAGCATCCATAATGGTATGGATTCCTAAATGTAGGCACCTATGTCACTCTCCCAACATCTCCCTTTTTGAAGTGCATTACTTTAAAAATAAAGGGAATGACTCTTCGTTTCCCCCTTATTTCACACTGGTGTCAACCAATGAACCCAGAGAGTTAAAATATAAAGAGAAGCTTTCTATCTTTGTTTCAAGATCCTAGTCTACCAGTATTAGTCAAAGTGATCAACTGATAAGGACACTGCATGTTCCTCTCTCGTGTCTGCAGAAAAAAACATTTGAGGGGGTTTTGTTCCTGCTCTGAATCCCCACTGAAAGCCATCCAGCCCCCCTGAATTCTGCTTATGCAAGAAAATCTGCCAATGGAAGTTGTCATCTTTGTGTTTCCGATGCTGCCCAGTGATATAAAAAATGCTATTTTTTGTGTTTTCCCCGATGGCTCCCTTTGCTATGTTATCTAAATGTCTCACCACACATTCAGCCTCTCACATCTCAGTGTTCAAAATGTTCCAGGGTCTATAGTGGTCGTGCACTCATACTTTAGTAAATAGCCATTTACCTGAATGTACTTTAGAGCATCTCCCTACTCTTCCCAGGCTTTCTGACCAGGATCTTCAGCCTTTGCAGTAATAATTCCCAGAACCAGGCAAAACCTCCAGTGCTTTACATCCCCATCAATACAACTCAAAAGATAAAAAAGACAGGGATATTTTTGGCAAATATGCTCCTGGCCAAACAGCACAGTCCCTTCATACTGTAACCATCTATAACTCAGAACAAAAACATCAAATAGGTTTGAGTGGGAAAAAATAGAAAAACAGCAAGGGAGAAAATTGGGATAGAGATGTTTTTGCTCTAATGCACATGATACTTGTTCCAAGCACTGAAGTACAAGTTTACTTCTTTGGCTAGAAAATTTTTGAACAATTTTCCCAGGTTACCTAAAAGATTCAGAAACACTGGATTCAAGAATACTACGGGGAGACTTCTTTCAGTATCTCCAGATAATGCTACCTGAGTTTAAACAACATGCTCACCTGAGGTAGGAAACAGTTTTCAACAGAAAGTGTTTCCTAAAAGAATAGAGATCCCTTATGTGTATCATTCAGGCAAGATCTTTAACCAACTTCCAAAACTTAGGGTATTGTCTTAACTCCGAGGCTGGTGAGTCATTCCATCTCTGGTTCAGTTATTTTTTTTTTTAGCATAGTGTGTTATTGTAGCACTCAGAATAACTCCTGCCAAACAGGGTAACTTCTGAATATTTTTATCTCTGCAGTATCTCTTGCCTGTAGACACAGCCTGTATAAATATTTCCCTTTTGTCCTCTGCAGTGTCCCAAGAGCTTCAGCTAGATTAAATTGGATAGAAACCAACACAAACCAAGATTACACCTAGCAGTTGAGAAATCCAGAAGGAATTCTGTCACTTTACAAATATGTGCAAGTAGGAACTGGTATTCCAGTGGCAACATTCTTTCATATATACACATATATTTTCTGGGGCACTGAGATGTTTGGTGTCTGTTCAGTATGAGTATTTGTATAACTTTTCAACTATCTCTGCAGGATCAGCAAACAACATTTAATTCCCAGGCAGATGTCCCTCAGGAAGCTCAGCACTGAAAAAAACAGCTTGTCCATGAGGTCATAGCATGTATAAGCAGAATTAGCATAAAATCACAGAGCAGTTTAGATTAGAAAATTTTAGGTTGTGTAGTCCAGCCCCTTGCTTGGAGCTGGATCCAGTTTGGTCAGGCTTCTCAGAAACTCATCCAATTGCACTCTGAAGATCTCCAGTAGTGGAGATTTGACTATCCCCCTGCACAACAGCTCCAAACCTATTTCCTTACATCTAATCACAATTTCACATATTCTAATTTTTGGCTGCTGACCCTTGTCCTGTGCACCTTGTCCTTGTCTGTATCTGTGCAGCTCCATCTTCTAGGCGGCCTCCCATTAGGCAGCTGCAGACAGCAGCAAGATCTCCCTTTGTTTTGTCTTAAGGCTCAAACCCCTCAGTTTTTTCAGCATCTCCTCTTACATCCCATGTTGGGGTCTCCTGCCCCTGCCATGGAGCCCTGGGAGAGGGGCCCTGAGGGGGAGACACGGGGTTTTCCTGCCCCTGGTCAGCCTCGTTCCCCATTCGTTGTTTTGTGTTCCCCTGTGCAGGCAAGGACCCTCGGGTCCCGGGATTGCCGCAGTTCCTCGGCAGAGCCCCAGCCATGCGGCTGGAGAATTAAACATCTCTGAAACATCTATCAAGAATCAGTCCATATATATTTCTTTTCCACGGGCCTCCTGGTTTAATTCATCGTGTTACAGTATCCCCGCTGTAACAATCCCATGCACCAGCCCCATGACTTTCTTTGTGATTTTCTGGTATACTTGCTCCAGAACACACACATTTTTCTTGTGCTGAGGAGCCAAAATATGGCCACAGGATTCCAAATGTAGTCTCACTCATGCTGAGAAGAATGGGAGGTTCACTGCCCTTGAGCTCTTGCTAATTTCTTTCCAGCTTATAATACAAAAGTACAGCTTTGAATATGTGATCCAAAGAGCATCCAGAGTGATCTTGCTGTAACACTAAATGTGAAAGCAGAGCAGAAATGTTCTAGGGTTATCAAGATGGAAGATTCCTCTTAATCAGAAATAACTTTCCTCTCCTCAGAGAAATTCCATTTGGGGATTGAGATCTAGATGGATGGTTTTTTTCTACACATCTCCTCATCTTTTAACCATGAATTATGGACTTCATCCAGGATACTGCCAAACAAAAGTTGCAGTCTATTTCATGTATGAAATCAGTTAGTTTTAAGGAACCCTTTTGACCCTAAATATACTTTAATTTTTTGGTTTCCAGCTGCTACAAATTGCTGCAGGCATAAATTGTACTTGATTCTTGTGCATAACAGGACCCATTAGCGACATTCAGACAAATAACCAGAAGAGCAAATATGGCTAGTTTAAGCAATATTTGCAACAGAAAACAATTTGGGGGCCATGAAATGACAGCTTGGTATGTTCGTGAGCAGGGCAGTGTGTGGGATTCTTCAAAGCAGTTGATAAATGCAAAGCTGTTCCCAGAGCAGGCTCACAAGGACAACCAATTCTGTTCTTCTGGACAAGCTGTTCATTGATCACTGGCGTAACTTCAGACAAGAAGGAAACAGAATCTCTCTCTCTCCTCCACCACAAAGACATTAAGTCAGACAAGGTAGTAGAGGCTCTGCTCCACTAACAGACCTGCATAAATAAAGCAGCAAAGAGATTAGTACCAGATGAGCTCTTGTGCTAAACCAAAGCTCAACAAGACATATGATCTTACTCCAGGCACATCCTCTTTGGAGGTTTTCTTGGTAAAATCTCCATGCAGTGCCATGTTCACCTGCCCAGAATGAACTGGTTTCATTCCCATTGTGTTAAGTAGCCTGAAAATACCTACAGTGAGCCAAGGATATGCTTCTAAGGATTTGCATTCACTGAGAAATCTACTGCTCTGTGCTATTGTTCTTTCTGCTAACCGCTTTTGCAGATATTTAATTGCTTCCTGGTGGTTTTGTAAGTATTTGTTTTGTTTTATCATATTGTTACACTATCCATAAAAGATAAAGCAATTCTCTAGACATCTCTAGCAGTCATCTCAGAAAATGCTGCCCTCTCTTTTACAGCTGATTTAAGACAGGACTTGTTCCAAGACAGACCAAGGCTGCACAGTGAACATGATGCACAAACGATTCAAGCGGAGAGAATAAGCCAAGGACAAGATTGGAACAGTTTCCAGACTTTTTATTTAAGAAAGGAACTCCAGTAAGTTTTCAGTGGCATTTCCAGGATGTGATTTAGTGAATTGAGTGAATAACTTACTCAGGGTAGCAGGTTGCACTTTTACCTTTAATCTCTGCTCTGTAGGATCTTGACCTCTGTGGCTGTCTGTCATTTATCTTTTCCAGACCGTGTCCTCGTTTCTTCAATATAATAAGTGTTGATGTTTTTGAGCATGTGCTCACATGGCTCCATTTGTAGGAATTTTCAAAACTAAACTTGCTGTAAAAATCTTCATCTTCTGTTAAAAATCCAAGAGTTTGTTAGTTGGTATTTTTACAGTTTTCCTAATGGTATAAATATGTCTATGGTAAGGAAGAAATGGAAGAAGTATATTCATCAGGCAGCCAAGTAAGTTGTGAATGAAAGGCTGTCTTCCTTCCCATAGCCCCTTCAGGAAAATAAACAATCTCCTTCAATATAGGGTACTAAACACAGTGATATGAATTGGAAATGCAATCATATTTTATTATTATACAGAAAGTCACAACAATGACAGCTGCTGGGGTTATCTGCCACAGCACAGCAGCAGAGGTCAAAGAGGGCACGAGGCATGTCATCTACTACAAAGCTCAAGAGGTTTTGCTGTAGTCAACACCTTCCCCATCTCCCACCCTTCACTTGCTCTTGGGCAGAGTGTAGAAAGGAGGTCATTCATGATCCTCCGCACATCTCTCTGTAGCCCTGGGTATGAGCACTCAAACCCATTGGAACCAGGTGGTCTGGCAAAGCAGCAGATGCATTGGTCACACTGAGGTCCCAACTAGCCCCACGTCCTGTCTCCAGCAGCGACATAGAAGATGCCTCTGAAATAGTTAAAAGTCAGAGCAATCATTATCACAGCTTCCCAGAATATTCTTCTAGTGCTCCACAATCTGTAACACAGGAAGCCCCAGAGCCAAAGCTGGTGTCTTTATAATAGCTTTGAATATGTTTTTCTTCCATGAATTTATCCATGCAACCAATTGAAACATTTAACATTTATGTAAATGTTTAGCATCTGCAACAGCCTTTGGCAACACATTATACACCCTAACTTTATGTTGTGCCACTCTAACCACCTCCTTATATTTGTTTTCAAGGCGTTAAATTCAAGTGTCGTTTGATAATCTCAAATCATGTGTGGGAAAAAGGCAGCAGCACCACCTCTACGGCTGCTGCCACTCACTAAGCAGCCACCCAAGGAAGGGAATACTTTCAGCCCACTCACTGATGTGTTCTTAAAGCAGGTGGGCCAGGAAATCTCTACAGAGGAGGTAAATAACTATTCTGGCTTATCCTAGTGCTTCAAAGAGCAAATGGAATTATATACGGTCACCTAAGGTGGAACTTTATTGTCAAAAATTGCAAGATTTATCAAACCAACCCTGTTACTACAAAATATCAGAGCTACTGAAAAGCAAAATTTCGTCAGCTTTTATACTTTGTATTGAAGTTGAGGGTTTTGAGGTGGGATTTTTTCAGATTCTGATGGTACTCAGCTGGGAATTTCTTTCTGGGTTTTCTTTGTTGCTATTTTGATTTTTTTCCCCCTCATTTCTTACAAAATCCTAGGTCCTATGCAGGACTAACATCTATGCAGTCTGAGGCTTTATTGTGTCCATCATGGACAGACAACCCTCACTTAGCCACCCGCATTTTATGGTCTTCAGAACAGACTCAGTCCTCTGCAGGTCAAGGCAAGCAACATGGTCCTTGTCACGAGGTGAATTTTCAACTGTTCCTTGCTTTCCAGCTTATTTGCTGAGTGGCTTCCAAGTCTACAATAATTTCTTTGTAACATTGCCTTTAAATTATTCTTTTAAGTGCAGTTGTAACATGATGTGCTCCAGAACATTCTATCTACACTTCTCCGTATTCACTGATGACTGCATGGACCTTCACCACCTCTTTTGTGGGCCAAAGAGATTTCATCTCTTCAACAACTATTTGTATAAAAGAGTTCTGTATATATGACAGATTTCTTTTTCTCTGCTTAGTATAATTTTCCAGATTTACTGTATCTTTTAGTTGGATTGACTGTGCTAGATCTCATACCATGCTGAAGATGAGGGCATCTTTGAAATCACATGACACCTTTTTCTGTTTTGTTTTGGTTTGGTTTGCTTTCCTAAGTGTTCCTACCTTCCCATTTTCTGTGTATATTTTTACTGCTACTCAGCCCTGAGCTGGGGTTTCCATACACTTAAACATCCTAGTTATAAAAACTTCATCCTTGAGTCTTAGTCAGCTCAGAGCATCATATTTGCAAAGCTGGGATCCACCTATCACCCACATACATATCTAAATTGAATGTCATTTGCCATTTTTTTCACCTGGTCATTCAGAAAGGCAAGGACATTCTTCAGTATTTCAGTCAACTCTCAACCTTGAATAACAGGAATGTCAGCAAATTCTGTCACCTCATTTCTCCATCCTCTTACCTGACCATTTGCAAATGTGGGTTTATTTTGGTAATTTTCCTTCCCAGTAAGAAATGAACGTTTATTCCTACTTTGTTTCCTATCTTTTAGGGAGTTATTTATCCAATTACTTTATCCTTTCCCATCTTCATGTCCTTACCAATCTTCAATAAGAAATTTTCTTGACTTCCTTTTCCAAATGTTAGTAGACTATGACACTTAGACTTGTCCATGGCAAGTTTCTCTCTTATCACACACGCAGCAGGTAAGTGATCTGTAACATGTTTTCTTGGTCAGCTACAGACATGACTAGCCAAATGGTTCACACACAAGTTCAAATACTATTTACTCAGAAAAAAATACTCCCTGCCAAAACCTTGAATAGTATCTTTTCTGTTAGCCAGATGTTAATTGTAAGTCCTTTCTGAATTCTAGGCTTGATGTTGAGCTTGCTTGGTGATTTCCAGTCTTACCAGGCAGGATGTCACATTAGACAGTCCCATTAGCACTTACTATAAAAGTCACAAGGGTCCTAAAAGCTACTGGCAAATCTCTAGTGTCATATAAAATAAATGAAAATCACTCTTGATGATCAGTCTGTGATGTTAGTAAAACAGAAACTTTTGTGAGGTTCCTCTCTAAGAGCACTTGAAATGAGTGATCCATGCACACAAGGGAGAGCAAGGTCTGAAAACATGCTTGAACTGGCACCAAAATCATAAAGAGGAACTCTTACTCCCCTGCATCCTGCCTCTGGGTGGCTGACCTTCAACAGAAGAGGTGAGTCTATAATGCAAGATTGACTAAAAAATATCATGGAAAACAGTAGCAACAAGAGGCACTGTGCACAGGTGCTTGTAAGGTCTGAGAAGGAACCTAATCAAAATCTCTGTGTAAAACCCAGAGGATCATTTGACGCCTGAACTGACAGCAATGTGCTGAAAGTTGGATGCAGAATAGTAAGTCTAAAGACCATGTTTAAGAAAGATTCACAAATTTCTTTTTTTCCTTCTGTGAATGAAGAGAACACAATGAGAATAATGAGTCTGAAAAGAACAAAAGGGGGAGAAAAAAGCATACAAATTAATTTTTGGGAATAAAAAACCTGTGCACAGAAATACGAGTCTAATATATGCCTTGCAATTAGCTAATTGCCACAAGAGTCATAGAATCACAGAATGGTTTGAATTGGAAGGGACCTTTGAAGACCATCTAGTTCCAACCTCCCTGCCATGGGCAGGGACACCTTCCACTAGACCAGGGTCAGGGCCCCTTCTAGCCTGGCCTTGAACACTTCAGGGATGGGGCATGTTAGATGCTCTCAAGGTTATAAATTAACACAACCTAAAAAGCATTTGATATTTTATCCTTACCAATATCAAACAAAAAAACCCTATCCAATTATGACCATTAATATGAACCAAAACTTTCAGTCTATTCTTTCTAGTGTTTGAGAACAAAGAGAAAATTTCTCATGATTCTATGATTGTACAAAGTTTGACATTTGAAAATCAGGAAGGCGGGCTGATGTATCTGTTCTCTGCGCAGTTTTTTCTTCTACGTTTCTGGTTGCAGGCATGCTCAGAGACATTGCAGAATTACAAAATGTCACACTGGAGGGCACTTCCCCTCTAATTTGTAGTCCTAAACTTATCTTTGTTTATTTGTTCATATTCCAAGAAGCCTGATACCTCCATAAAACTTCCAGTGCTTGTATATACTTGCAAGTCAGAGAGATAATGTGAAAATGCTTTTGTGCTGAATACTTCCACCTTATTCCCAAATATGCTGTGCCAAATCCATGTTTTCCATTGACACCAATGGATGGACTAGATCCTTCGTGGATATGAATCGATGTAGCTTCATTGATTTCATATTACTTGAGTAATTCATGACAGCTGAGAATCCAGCTCAAGACTTTAATTGGCTCTCAAAAGCGAGGGAAAATGAAATACCAAAATAAATCAAACAAACACAGGTACATTCAGTCAATATTTAGTACGCTATACCTCATACTCTTTCACCAGCAGGTCTCTGCACCACCCAGCTCAACATCTTTTTGATGTTGTATTTCAGTCAATTAGGAAATGCAAATGTGCAATACCCAGAGAGAGTTAAAGTTCTGAAACTGAAGGAACAGAAAGGAAAAGAGGGAATTTTCTGTCCTATAATTGTCGCTTCTCTCAGTAATTGACTTGATTTCCCTAATCCTCTCTTAAACTCGCACACAGAGGAGTCAGTCAAACACTGCCTTTTAATAAATTTCCTTATGACAACACTTTTCATGGCCATGAAATGAGCATTGAGCAATGCTCAATGAGAATGTTTACTTTGTTTGTTCTTGTTATTACACACTCCTCAGTGGAGTCCTGGTTACTCAGGTGCTGTTCTTTGCAGCTCAAGGTAAGACTGAAGTCCAGCTAAGCCAGGCATTGAACAAAACACAAAGAGAGACTTTAGGGACTGCAGAGCAAGACACACAGGAAAAGAAAGAGCAGTGCCCATCTCTGCAAACTCCATGAGCACTCAGGGGTTGCAAGCCAAGCTCAAAGCCCTTTTTGAGGGCTCTGAACTGTGATTTGGCTAGTGTGACCAGGAAAGGCTCTGCCAGAGCTAAGAGCAACACTCCAAGTCAAAAGCCTTTTCTCCAGCTAGACTTTAAAAGGGGAAGTAGCTTGAGGAGGTATAGACATGAAGATAACAGTTGGAGACTCTGGTTTGTCATTTTATGGGTATGGATTAAAGAGGACAACTGAGGACTGCAACTCCCTATGCATACGCAGTCCTGCAGCGAATAAAGAATACAGTTATACAAACCCCAACGCTTGACACATTTTGGCCATGTGACAGCTCTTGCTCTCCATTTACACTGGGGCCATGTAAGGATTTTTGTATGCTCTTTTCAAAACATCTATTTTGCAATTCTGATCTTTCCAAATGCAGCATATGGCATCTTTCCAGGACCTCAGGGCCCTATCAAATATTTATTTTAGGGATTTCACTAGAAAAACACAGATGTGGGAGAGTCGTCCAGGCAAAACATTTATTTTTTTCCAAGAAGATGATTCCCCTGTAAGCCAATCAAAGCTATTAAAGTTTGAAAACATGTTGTAGTCAGGTGTCATCACCAGCAGGTTCATCTTTTGGTTTATACAGCCTCCAAACCCCTCTGTGCATAAGATGAAAACCCATTTAAGAAGAGTCACAAGCCACACAATTAATCATAACATTTATTCAAGATAATTCAGACAGAGATTGTTCTATAGAGAGCCAAAACAACAAACTTCTCCAATCTATCAAATTTCTGGAGTTTACTCCATGTTAACAGGACTCTGAGCAAAGAAGTGAAGTTTTGTGGTGAACACAGGAAAGTGGAAGTTATCAGTACTGACATTTACTTCCCACCTCAGTGAGCCAAATTTTATGTCACTGTAAATTGACTTTAATTTATTTAACTAATTATTTTAATTGACTTTATTTGATTTTTGGCTCCCTGTTGGTTTTAGTGAATGGAGCTAAGCCTGGTTTAAAATTGCTACAGAGCAAGTGGGAGCTTCTGCTGCTTTCTTCGCTCTCACCAGCTTCTTCCCCAGATATCTGTTGTTGTGTTGCTAACTGGTAGCTCTACTACTCAGTCAACCGTGCATGAGCTGATGGTTGATCTGGCGCTGTGTTCTCAGGACTTCATGATAGCAGGATTTTTCAAAGCCTATGCCAAAGGCCAGGCATGACATGACCGTAAGTAACAAACCAATCTTTACCCTGTCCAACCAACTTCTCTTCAAGAGGCAACAATGTAAGAAATGCATTAAGTGCTGTACTGATACCTAAATATTTATTCAAGTGTATTATTCTGCCTCCTATTCAGGTCACTGCTTCCTTCACCACTGTAGACCAATCTTGCATACTAATGCTGAAATGTCATAAATTCTATCTTAAAGGACATCAGATATGCCTGACTGTTTTCAGGATAGGTGAGGAATTTGTTTACTTGATTTATTTTAGTGGATTCTCTTTGCCTATCTTGTCTGGAAAGTACCTAGGATTTCTACCTTATAGAGTGCATTTTAATAAAGTGAGGGGAAAGCTTCTGGTCCTTAGTTACAAAATTCTGTTGCATAACAAGAGAGGAGTATACAATATATACAAATGGTTTCATCATTTGAAGGAGAAGTCTTTCAGGTAATTATCATTCTCTTTGGAAGGAAGCAAAGGTGGCTCTTGTTCACGTGTCAGAACCTGACGCCATCCTGCTGATATAATGGACCATATTCAGTTTATGTTCGCCTATTAAAGTGTGGAAGCATGAACTGGAAGGGAACTTCTAAGTTATTATGCCTGGTCCTCTGCAGCTGCAGGTGCTATGGGTAGCACCTGGACCGTCCTCAAAGGGACCTTAAAGAAGGCATACTTGAGGTCTTTAAAATGTCAGAGGTGTTCTTACTCACACCACACTATACTTCTAATTAAAATTTCATTTTCAAGTGGTTTATAATGGATTTATAATGCTCAGAGCTTTAAAGAAATTATTAAAGAATGGATGTACATTTTATGCAGTCTAATGGCTGGATTGATTAGCTCTTATGATATTCAGGATTGTCATCTATTGATGTCCTTATAACTAAGACACAGCCCAAATCTATAAAGGATTTACTCTCAATACCATTCATTTATTAACCCTTTACCTATGTCTTACTAACAGAATCTTAATATCAAGGAAAGTTAACACCCTATAACATTTTGGGGAGAGATGTATATCAATCAAATGTTATGGAATAAATCACAAAGAGTTTTCTCTTATATCATATAGAACTACTTTTAAGAAAATATTGAGATTCCTTTTTTATTTCTAACTTAAAATATTGGGGGACTAAGGGACGTACTGATCTCCATAACAATATGTAATAAAAAATTCATTATGATGTTCTCTGTGTTATTTCAGGAAAGTTAAAACCCTAATATTTTTTTTAATCTTCACTTTACATCAATGAAACTCTCACAGGCAATCTACATGATTTGAGGATTTAAATACTGAAATGAAAGGAAAGTGAGGATCTACAGACCCTTTCTGGATCATATTTAAGGGTCTTCATTCTAAACTGATGAGCTCCACAAAGCACTTTTGAGAATCAAGTACTGTTGAAAATAGCATAACACACAGAAGGCCTAGCACTTGTAGCTGGTGAATAAAATCCATATTTCCGTAAAATATTCCTCTTACCAGAGAATTAAAGAATGGTGGAGGTGGGAGGGGACTTCTGGAGATCTAGTCCAAGCATGTGCCCAAAGCAAGGCCAGAAGAAGCAGGTTGCTTGGGGCATTTTCAAGTCAGGTAGTAGATATCTCCAGGGATGGGCACTACCAAATATCTTTGGGCAAAGTGTTTCAGTGCTCAGTTACTGTTACAGTGAAAAACCTTTTGTCTTACGTTTGAATGGAATTTCTGTGGTTCAGGCTGTGCCCTCTCCCTCTTGTCCTCTCAGTTAGTACCACTGAAAACAGCCTGGCTCTGTCCTCTTTGCACCCTGCCTTCAGGTATTTATAGCCATAAATTGATAAGATCCCCTTGAGTCTTCATTGGGCTAAAAACACCCAGGTTTTTTAGACACTTCTTGTATGGCAGATGCTCCAAATCCTTGATTACTTTAGTTGCCCATTGCTGGACATTCATGTTCAAGTTTGTCTGCAGCAGGCAGCCCAGCCCTGGGCACGGAACTCCAGATGTTCCTCACCAGCAATGACCAGAGGGGAAGGATCTCCTCCCTCATCCATCTGGTAATACTTTTCTTTCGGTAAGCACAGCTTTAATCGCTGCCTTTATGCCAAAAATGAGCAGATTTGCCTGCCTAGACTCTATTCCCTTCTTTCCCTTTTACACTCTCTGCTTTCCACTGCTGCTTCCTTCTGTGTATTTCAGCATCCATGTACGTGAAGAGGGCCAAAGCCAAAATCTTCTTCCTAACACCAGATCTCCCTGAGCAGCTCTCAGTTAGACGTGCCATGCTTCCCACTTCGTGCACGGATCTTACCCACATTTCGTGCCCCCTCAGTGACCGTCCATGGTGCTCACACTTCAATCCTAGCACCACTGCCCCCGGAGCCAGACCAGAAGCTTCCTTCCACAGCAGAGCTGAGCACCTGGGTTTGGTACCTTTTCGTCTGGACAAGGAGAAGGGCATCCCAGACCCTAGGTAGAAAATTTTCTGCATAAATAGATTATATTGAGGCAGCTTCCCTCTCCATGGCATGGGCCTTTCTTTGATACAAGAATTTATTTCCACTGAAATCAATAACTATAATACAACTGTCTTCCATTTCAAAGAATTGCACAAGAGTGACTACAGACGATCTGTCTAAATTTCCCGTTCTTTTTTTCCCTTGAGTCTAGCTATGAACTAAGAGAGAATTGGAACCAAGAAGTTACTGATTTATCTTTTTTCTGAGTGTTTACTAGGCTGAATGCATTTGACAGGAGACTGCTAAGGAATGTTTTTAATGATGTTTCCAAAATACATTCTAAAACCCGCTGGTTCAGTAATTACCAAATAAGAAGGATGAGAGAAGGATTTTTTAATTTACCTTAGAACTGCTGCTATGGCCACCAAGTATTAACATGACTGATTCTCATTGCCATGGCATTCAGATCAAATCAAACATACGCAAATCAGGTCTTCTTGTTCACTCTTTGAAAAGCAACTGTGCCAGTGTAGAGGCTGAGCATCAGAGACTGAAAGAGCACAGGTGATCTTGAAGATGATATTGGCCATTAGCTAGCACAGAGAAGAAAAGAGCAGTCATTGGCTAAGCAAGGATAAATTATCACAAATTTATTTCAGACTGTTAGATTTTTTTCCCCTCATAACTTGCCATGCAGATGCAGCTGAGCAGTAACCACCAAGTCGATATGTTTGGTCCCAGCACCACATATTGCTCTACATCGATGGAAATACAAACCAGTAAGAAGTCCTACTGGTCAGTACAAGGACACAGCTCAGCTGAGCTGAAGCCTTCAGTCTTCTGAGAACTTAGTTTTGCAATGATTTTACAATCTGAACTAACTTTTTGGACTTGAGCCACCATTCATCATGCTGGTCTGGCCAGAGGCCACATCTGAAAAGGACCCAAGCAAGACACATAGCAGTGGGTACAATATTTCTGTACACTTAAATTATCAAGGAGGCAGACAGAATGAAGTGGGCAGCAAAAGATAAGTCATACCCTGCATCTGCCTGGGGTTTTCTCTTCACTGGTTCCCCAGCTGAGGACAGGATTTTAGTCAATACCAAATGAGTTCTGAAAATCTAAAATTTAATTTTTAGTTGCCTTTTATCCAGAATTACTTGTCACCCCATACTTTCCTGAAGTGTGTTTTTAATTCATCACCAATACATGCCACCATTTAATTAGTTCTGATGGAAAATGTGCAAAACCAAACTGCAAGGGTGAGAGGTGGTAACATACAGAACAATCTAGACAATAAACTCTGCACAGGTCCAAGCACAGCCTGCCTCTTTTTTTTCCACACAAACATGCTCACACACATGTGAATCACTAAAGAGTCAAACCATTCTATGAGTCTTCAAGCTTCTGGTTGTTCAGCCTGCCAGGTGAGTGCTATATAATGGGAAATGTTAATTTACCATGACTTTCTGAATAGGTCCAAAATTAGTTGACCAGATAGCATGGTATTTTCCAAAAAAATTGTTTTGACAGAACACAGAATACAGCTTTTTGGACGGCATCCAAAATTTCCCCAATGATGGCTCTGCAATAGTTTTTCATGCAGCATGCAGCAGAAAACCCTGATCTGAACTTCAGAAGCACACAGGATTCTGTGTGTTAAAGTGCTAACCACAGAGAAAAAACAAGCACTAAATTCTGCCTGCATCTAGCCTATATTATGTGGTGTGATTACCTGATCATTCTTTCTCTCTGTCCAGCTGACTTCCTACTGGACTGTTACTGAGGATACTGGACTGATACTGCGGGTAAGGATCTTCCTTTTTCCTGCATACTGAATTAAAATTGTCTTAAAAGCAACAATCCTAAGACAATGTGCAAGTTCCTTTTCTTTTCCCTGGTGTGCCTGTGCCAACAGTAATGCCAAATGAGAGCAATCATAACCCTGGTAAAACATCAGTGAGCTGTTTCCACCATGCTGACAACTTTAATAATAGCCAAACAGTTCGTAGATTGTCACAATAAGAAAAAGGCAGACAGTTTTTCAGATTTTGCTTTATCCCAGTGCTGCCAGCTAGATGCAACATGACAGCACTTCAGACACATGCACACAGGGCTAGGTAGCTGCAGGTAGATATAAAGCAGATATTCTGCAGGAGACAGTATGCAAATGTATGTTGGGAGTGGAAAGGATTTAGCTGTAAGAAACTCAAAATTATATATGTCTCTGTCAGCAAATCAATTTTCTCTTGGAGTTCTTCCTCTCTCTTCTGATGGGTTTTGTGTTTGCTAATCAAACAAATTATTAGAAAAAAATAAGCTGTCAGGAAACTAAATAGCAGGACAATACCCTACATTCAAGTCACGTTTTATTACCTGCTGCATCATCCCATGCAACCAGCCCCCTCCTCACCATCACTATGCCATCACCACTGTCACCAGCTCCTGTATCCAATGAGACTGTTTGATGGGAAGTCTTGCCAATTCACTATGGGATTTATTAGCCGCAGACAGGTTACTGTTAGAGCCAGCCATGCCAGATTATCATTTTAGTAACTGGAATCAGTGTGATTTTTCAGGCCAGGGCAGCCCTTGTACTGTGGAAGCTTTCCCTGCGCTGGTTATTCCCAATCAATCCCCACCCAAGCAGTGGCAATAAACACTGGAGAAAGGTAACTGTTTATGTCCCATTCTGTGTTACCAGCCACAGAAATTAAAGCAATATCCCCGAGCTACCCTATGGTATTTATTCAAGGGCCAGAGAGGAATTCTATTTTGAGAGAACATTAGAATATAAATGGAGGTGAAAGTCTCTATTTCTCCCTTTCTCTTTTGCAGAACAAGTCTCAGACATTGTTCAGTGCTTCAAAGCTAACAATAAAAGACCGCCGTTTTATTCAAGTTGCAATGTTCAGTGCTTTTGTTCTCCAAATCTATTTTACCACGTGGAAAGGCTTTCTGAGGAGTTAATATACACTGTACAAGAATTGTCTCTGTATAAAAGAATTGCTGCATTCTAAAAATAGTGGCAGCTCTGTTACATGTATTTCAGATTTTCTCTGATGTTGGGATCAAAGTTAGGAACTACTGAACTAAAAATCAGTTATCAATACGAATGACACTTGCCTTTAAGCAAGACCATTATATGCTAGATGAACGTGAGCAAGGCCCACAGCAGGTAAATAGGTCATGCCTGTTTTTTTCCTAGATATAATATGGAAAAGTGTAGTATATTGTAGCATAGTATAGTGTAACATAGTACAGTGCAATGTTGTGTGCTACAGCATGGCATGGAATGGCAGGGTACGGCATGGCATAGTTTAATGCAGCCATATCCTCCTGGAAGCTATGCTGTGCCACATGGAGGGCAGAGAGGTGATTCAAGACAGTCTGCATGGCTTCACCAAGGCCAAGTCCTGCCTGACCAACCTGGTGGCCTTCTACAATGGAGTGACTACAACAGTGAACAAGGGAAGGGATCCAGATGTCATCTATGTGGACTTGTGTAAAACCTTTGACACAGTCCCCCACAATATCCTTCTCTCTAAATTGGAGAGAGGTGGATTTGATGAGTGAACTGTTAAGTGGATAAGGAATTGGCTGGACCCTTGCATCCAGAGGATAGTGGTCAACAGCTCAGAGTCCAAGTAGATGTCACTGATGAGTGGTGTCCGTCAGGGGGTCTGTGTTGGAACCAGAGTTATTTAATATCTTCATTAATAACATAGATGAACGGCTCAAGAGCACTGTCAGAAAATTTGCAGATGACACCAAGCTGAAGAGTCCTGCTGACACTCCTGAAAAGACGGGATGCCATCCAGATAGACCTGGACAAGCTTGGGAAGTGGGCCCATGGGAATGTGATGATATTTAACAAGACCAGGTGCCAGGTGCTGCACCTAGGTTGGGGCAACCCCCGGTATCAACACAGGCTGGGGATGAACAGATCAGAGCAGCCCTGCCCTGAAGGACTTGGGGGTGCTGGCGGATGAGATGCTGGACATGACCCAGCCATGTGCACTCACAGCCCAGAGAGCCAAATGTGTCCTGGGCTGCATCCAAAGCAGCGTGGGCAGCAGAGTGAGGGAGGGGATTCTGCCCCTCTGCTCTGCTCTGGTGAGACCCCACTGCAGTGCTGGGTCCAACTTTGAGGAGCACAGGAAGGATATTGACCAATGAGGCAGGTCCAGAGGAGGCCTCCCAGATGATGAGAGGGATGGAGCGTCTCTCCCAAGAGACAAGGTTCAGAGAACTGGGATTATTCATCCCAGAGTAGAAAAGGTTTAGGGGTGACCTAATTTCAGCCTTCCAGTACTTCAAGGGGGCCTACAGGAAAGACAGAGAGAGCCAATTTACACAGGCATGAAGACAAGGAAGAATGGCTTCAGGTTGAAAGAGGGTAGGATTAGATTAGATATCAGGAAGAAATTCTTTACCATGAGAGCCCTGAGGCACTTGAATAGTGCCAAGAAAAGTTGCGGATGCCCTATTCCCGGGAGTGTTCAATGCCAGGTTTGATGAAGCTCTGAGCAACCTGGTCTAGTGGAAAGTGTCCTTGCCCAGAGCAGGGGGCTGGAACTGGATGATCTTTAACATCACTTCCAATCCAAGCCATTCTATGATTCTCTTAAATAAATTATAATATTGTAAGTCCATAAGTCCACGTCCATGTGCCTTGTGCATTAGATACACTGTCATGTCTCCAGAAATCTTCAACTGTTAAAATTTGTCCTTGATAGAAAGACAATTCCTTGACTCTAAAATATCATTATTTGTCAGTTATGAAGCTTCTTTACACAATCATGAGGGATATCTCATTTCCATCAACTCCAGAGAATTTTTGTCCCCCAGGCTTTTAAACAGAAAGAAATGCAGAGCTCTTACAGCTGCAAAACCCACCAAACGTACACTGGCAGTATAAGGGGTTGAGACTAAGAGGAGCCAGACAAGAGCTTTTCCTAGTCAAAGAAGTTCCCAGAAGGAGGAAGGACAGGCACTTAACTCCAAACACTATCAACATCAGTTGTTCACACTTTCAGACACCTCTCATTCATTTGCAAGCTGCCACCCACATCCACAGCTGAGCAGTTTTCTGGAGCATGTGCTCTTCATGATGGTGATCTCCCATGTCACAGCTGAGTTAGCTCAGCTCTCTGCTCCCAAAGCCCTACAGCTGACATGCGTCTTGATTTAAAGCCTGGGAATTCCCGATGCTGCTCAGCCTTGCCCTGTGTACTTCACTGAGAGATAGGGAATTTGTTTACTTCCTGCAGGCTGATTAGGCTCTGTGTCAATTCAATGTCAAGCAGCTTATTCTCCTCAGAAATTGCAATGCATAACCAGACTGTCCTGGACAAACACCGTCCATCAGCCCTGCTGGGATTTCACACGGGCACAGCAGTTTTATTTGCATGTTTTTTTAAAGTCAGATCAAGTCCTTAGCCCAAGAAATAGCTTTTGAATAGTATTCTTGATAGTAATAGGAGGTTTTGATATTCCTTCAGTGGACATATGCTTAGGCTGACAGATTGCTCTAATTTGGATCAGATGAAGGCCCTTTATGTATTTGGAAATCTTACAGAACTTCTTCCTTGCCAAGTCATTTTCAATAGACCTTTCATGATAAAGGAGCATGTTATAAAAATATTTCTATGCTCTCAATTCAGGACATGCTCAAAAGCTGGAACAAGAATGGTAGTGGCTCAGTAGCTGTATGAACCAGTTATTTATATGGAGAACAGGATCAATTATTTAAATCTTTTCAGGGATATATGAAAATTGTTACCATGAAAGCAAGGATGACTGTTTAAATAGCTTTCCTGTAGGGAAAAAAAATATAGTAATAGCAATAATAAAGCAGTAACAAGATATGAGATAAAATTTTTAGGAAAACTGTCTGCCATCCAGAGGGACATAGACAAGCTCAAGAACTTATAAGACGTTCATGGGGTTCAACAAGGCCAAGTTTAAGGTCTTGCACATGGGTGAGGGCAACCCCCTGTACCAACACAGGCTGGGGATGAACAGATCAGAGCAGCCCTGCCCTGAAGGACTGGGGGGTGCTGGTGGATGAGAGGCTGGACATGACCCAGCCATGGGCACTCACAGCCCAGAGAGCCAAACGTGTCCTGGGCTGCATCCAAAGCAGTGTGGGCAGCAGAGTGAGGGAGGGGATTCTGCCCCTCTGCTCTGCCCTTGTGAGACCCCACCTGCAGTGCTGCATCCAGCTCTGGGGTCCCCAGCACAGGAAGGACATAGATCTGTCAGGAAGAGCGCAGAGGAGGCCACCCAGATGATCAGAGGGCTGAAGCATGTCTCCTATGAAGACAGGTTGATATGGGGCAAGGGGTAATGGTTTTAAAATGGTTTTTTAACCATTTTTTAAAAATGTTGGGGGGGTTTTAATGATTTTAAAAGAGAGTTGATTTAGATTAAATATAATATAAGAAATAAGTGTTTTGCAATGAAGGTTATAAAACACTGAAACAAGTTACCCACAGAAGTGGTAGATAACCCATGCCTGGAAATGTTCAAGGTCAGGTTGGATGGGGTAGACCAAACTGATCTAAAGGAAGGTGTCCCCTCCAATCCCAAACATTTTATGATCCTCTGACTCTATATTCTGTGTAATAAAGGCAATAATTTTTTTAGGTCTTTTATATAAGATGATGAAAATTACAATGAAGAGAGAAAAACAGGTTAAAACTGAGAAGAGATTGCCATGCAGACAAATCACCATATACTAACCAGCCAGAAACCAAAATGCCAAAAATAAAATAAAGATGAGGTAGCCAACATGTCCTAAGGCAGAAGAGTTAGAGACATGTGGTATCTCCTACTAATCAAAATACAAATGAAAAAAATGGGCAAACTTCACATTCAAATTCTTGGTTAGTCAGGGAACCAAAGAAGAATTTTTAAGCAGAAAATAACGTTTATTTTTCTTCAGCTGTCTCAGTTGGTCTGGTAAAATCTATCCATTCTCCCTTAAAAGGTTGCATTTAAAAATAAAAACAGATGTGATTCTCAAACAAATTACATTTCTTTTATGTCCATCCAAGATGCAGTTTTCGGGAACGTCTGAAACAGCAAAACATCTTAAAAACACCTTCCTGAAACTACAGAAAAAAACCTCAGATCTCTGCTTACCCTCCCTTCCTTGCGCCACAAAATGGGGTTATTATACACAAATCTATTCATGCAAAAGACTACCCCTTCTCCTATTACTCAGTAGACACAGTTTAACATTGGATACAAAATAGAAAGTACGTAAGAAGGTAGTACTCCTGACTTATTCAAACCACCCGTCTAAGCATTTAAATTAATAAAAGGGGGAAGAGAATCAGAAAGAACATAAAAGGAAGAACATCCCATTACATCACCACATGATGTTGGACTCTAAAGGCAAGAGGATATTACAATTCACTTAATAAAATATCAGTAGTGTCACACTGAAGTAGCAAAAGGCAGACACCTATTTCAAGTGTGGATGCTTTCCTGCAATTATAAAATGTACAGTCTGGTTCTGGCTTCTTTAGTTTCCAGCTAAATATAAGAAAACAAACACCCACTTCCTTATGTATATTGCTGCCTTGTTCTCAAATATACAGACAAATACTGCAATCTCATGTCTCTTTTTTTTTCCTGAAAGGACTGCTAAGTTTCAGTCTTTTTTTTTTTTTTCAGTTTCTTCACATCACACAGTTCACTGTTTGTGTACAAGATCTGTGTTCCTCCAAACTAGTATTTACCACTTAGTAGGACAGACAAATGTAATGTGTTTTCACATTTGTTCTCCTCTTGACTTTTTCCACCAGGAATGGATACTTCCTAAGGTTCATTGTTACTCTTCATGTGGTCTTGGGTGCTCACGTGTTTATATATAATTCTCAGGAAAACTAGCAGAAAGTACACATTTTCATAATATACCAAGTTTTGGGTTTGTAACAAAACTTTCTTCCCAAGGCTGATGAGCTAAGAATTAAACCTGTAGAAATTTCCCATTGCAACTTAATTTGTGTCCTGTTGAGTCAATTTTTTTAGAGATTGCTTGGTAAAACCTTGTCCATCTGTTACATTTTTATCCAGCATAGAAAGTGTTCAAGTATTATTTTATATTTTCTTTAATAAAGCATGAAGTGTTAATCAAATTGTAACAAGTCTTCAAACTGCAGTAGGACCACCTGGATAGTAATGAGGAACTGAAAAGTATCAGGGTCACTGCTTTATTTTCTGTTGGCATGTCTTGACAATCTTGGCTGATTTCAAGCTTTATATAGACTGAAAATAAAAAAATGCAAGGCATGTGTGTACATGTATATTTTTGTGTTTGTGTGCTTGTGTCCGTATTTTTATTTACTGATTCAAATCAAAGAACAACAATGCTGCAGCTTCCCAAACAAACTCTGAAACTGAGGAGCTCTTCAAAGAGGTGCTAAGAGAAATGAAGCTGTATGTTTGTAAGAGTATGTACTGCAGCTGCAAGTTTGTCAACAGCTGTGTAAAAAATAAAACAAGCTACTCCTTCCTTTGCACAGGCACATCTGTAACGGAGACTATAGGAAGATTTTAAAGAGAGAGGAAGATATAACAGCAAGTGACAACTTGCTTTCCCATCTCCAATAGATGATGCAGCCATTTAATTAGTTCCAAGTCTCTGCCAATTACATATTGTGGAGTAATCTGAACAGAGAAGAAATAGCATCATCCTGGAATAATCACAGCTGGGTGAAGTTTCAAGAGTGAAATAGCACAAAAAGGGATTTAGGAATATACAGAGTCCAAACACAGAACAGAGAACTCCAGAACACAGCTGGAGGGTTCCTGGCAGCAGAGGACATATCTGAAGTCATATTAGAAAAGCGATGTGAAGGAAGCTTTCCTAGGGATCCCGTGGTGTTTGCTTATGTCCACAAAGGATTACAAAAAAGAAAAAAAAGTGCCCTGCAAGGACAAAATGTGTAGGCAAAGCAGACAGATTTCTTTTAAGCATTTAATTCTATCTGCCTCAGTCCAAGTATCCTCTACGTAAAGAGTTATGTCATGGTAGTTTGTTATTTTGTGTTTTAATAACACAAAAGCTTTAGAGATTAGCAATATTTGATGCTTCTTGGCGCACATCTTAGAAGTTAGAAGTCATTCCATCTCAAAGGCTTTAGGTAGCCCAACATCAAACACACCACATCCCCTCCTTTCCAAGAGCCATTTAGAGAAGAGATTGGCTGGACCACGTATTCAAAGAAATGCTTCTTTCTAAATGGATATTAAAGGAATTCACAGAGCATGAGATTATGGGACTTGCAGATGAGAACGTTTATTCTGGGAAAAAGTCTTAAGAGCTTATCCACTAATGCAAAGACATATAAATTATCATTTCAGATAATACAGGCAGGGTTTGGTTAAAAATACTGCCATGCCACCTACAGTCTATCTAATGTAGACATCTACCTTAAGACAAGAGAAATAATGTCCTTTAGAAGGAACCTCAGTTGACTAACTTGGGTTTAGACAGCTTCATTTGGCCAGGCGAATCTCACCTCACCCAGCTTGCTCATGGGTACAAAAATGCTGTGCCAGGCAAACAGAAAGTTTTTCACCCGAAAAGCTGTTTGGGTTTTTTCTCCATTGCCAAATACTTAAACTGGTTTATTCTCTGAAGGCTGAATTGAAAAGACAGAAGATGATGGTGGTTTCTTCCTGATTCTGAGAAGTTTAACTGTTTTAAAATGTGTTAAAATGAGAGCTAATAGAGGGGTTTTCATCAAAACCACTTTCCTCTGAAAATACTGTTGCCTTAAATCAAAACATTTTTTCTTTAGGTTTCTTGGTGCAAATAAAATCTCCATCAGGAATGATTCTATAACAAAATACAAGGAAAAAAAAAGCAGCAGCAATATTCCAAGTGACTGTAATTCAAAATACAGAATAAGGATTTGTTCCTTGCAGGAACTATACAGCCCACATGGATATCACTGGGTACCATGACACCCTAATTCTTCTTTGGTAAGAAATTTCCAAATGTTTGTGGGGTTTTTTTAAGCCTTAATAAAATAAAATTTTAAAAAAGGTGAAAGAAATGTTTACTTCTTAGCTCTAAATATAACACAGAGAACATTGGCTGTGATAAAATTTAATGAACATCAATTAAATTTTGATTGAGGAGTACTTGCAATTAATTGTTTATAAACAATACGAAAACAAAAATGTGTTTATCAAAAATATTGAGAAAATTAATTTATTTAGAAGTTCAAATAAAATCGCAGGCTGCTCATTAACAATTCATGAACATCAAAAAGACTGAATTAATTCTATGAAGGACTTGGTATTAGTTGTTATTATCGTCTTACTTCCAACAGAATGTGATTGTTCTAGAACAATCCTGGTCAAGCAGTTCAGTCTAACACCCTCAGCTGCAAGCAATCAAAAATTAGTTTTGGACCCAACCCAAAATCCCAACCCAATGTAATAACAAATGCTACTAATCCCTCTGACTCTACCCAGACTCTCAACATTTCAGAGAATTCAGATGATCTATGAGAGTGTTATTACAAAATAAAATAAAATTAGATTAAAAAATATGTTTCCTAGCCACACTCTTTTATGGTCCAGCAAAATAATTAGTTATTTTATAATTCTTAAAAATTAATTCAACCCAATTTAGTCTCTCTTCTCTAGTAGTCAATAGGAGTTTACTGTGGATTGTTACAAAAATTATCTCTTGTATGTTCTATTGCTTTTTGGCTTTTTAGTAAAATCCACTTGATGTTGTAGGAGGAGTAGAACAATATGAAGTGAAGCTTACAACAGGGAATGCGTAGAAGTTTGAACCCAGCACCATGTTTAGCTAGACACAAACATTCTTTTAAGCACACACTTTAGTCTAGACTTATGAAGATACCTTGCTGTACTGCGTTCCCTCAGAACCTTGCAGAGGGATCATTTAAAGCGATCTAGAACTAAATATTGCTTCATTGGGGAGAAGCCCCATCCTTTGAAGTGTTCAGGGACAGGCTGGATGGGGCCCTGAGCAACATTATCTAGTGGATGGCATCCCCTCCATGGCAGAGAGGTTGGAATCAGATGATCTTCAAGGTCCCTCCCAAACCAAACCATTCCATTTTTCTATGATTCTAGGATCCAAGGGGACTCTGTTAACCACCATTTCATACTCTCCTAAGGTGGTCTTGGATCTGCAGTCCAGGATGAACACCCCTTGAAATCCTCTCTCCAAATTTCAGCTGCTCCATAATACAGTTCTGAGCAGACTCGTGTCACATCCCTCACCCTGCCCACATATCCATTGACCAGGATCCTGGGATCAGATGCTTGGGAGAAGGATCTCACTGAAACTTCCTACGTGTCTACTCCTGAGCTAAAGCCCAGCATTTCACATTGATTCCAAATAGAGCAACAACTAATTATAAAATCTTTGCTTCTAGTCCAGTCTTTGTTTCAGAACCATTCCTTTCTCCAGAATTTAAATTGACTGGCAGTTTTTCAGTCTGTTCTAACTTTGCGCTATGGGGCCTATTATTGCAAATTAGAGTTTTCAACCAAAACCCCATCCCTGCAAGATTTATATTCAGCACCAGCATGTTTCTGATTTGATCACCTTGTCTTTTCCCCTTCCTTTCTCCCTCTTCTTTCCTGTAAACAATCCGGAGGTTCACACTAATTATAATGAAAACACATCTTTACAATGACCTTGCAGTGCCTCTACAGAGGGGAGCTGTGAACAGCTACAACTTCTCCAGTGTTAGAAAGAAGTAGAGAAGCTGCTTCTAATCCAGACTTCATTGTCACAGCTCAGCTGATCCAGGGATGTATAACACGGGCTGGCTTCCCTTCCCAGGAGATCACATATAAATTCCAAACTCATTGCCTCTGACCTGTAGCAAGAATTATGACTCATCAGCTGCATTAAAGTGACAGAGAGGTTGTATCTCAGCACAGTAATAGTTCCTGTTTACATGCACTGGTAGCCATTGCTATTTTTAGTCCTTTTACTTGGGGAAAGACAGAAAACCAAACACAAAACCCCCAAAGCCTCTAAGCTTTTTGCACAACTCAGTTTCACAAAAGTTGTCCCCAAAAGTCAGCAAGTAAGCATAAAAGATCATTTGAATGGCCAGGAAAAATAATCAGACCTGCCAAGTTAAGCAAAGAAAAAAGTAGGGTGACTGTGTCCAACCCCACAAAACAGTCTTTTAAGAGATAATGTCTGCATTAAATAAAACATGAATAATTGAGTTACTCAGACCTTACTCTGAACAAGAGTTTGAGGACTAAGACAAATAGATGGATGAGACGTTTTCTTCATGGTTGACTCTTGCCTGTTGTATGGCATGGTAAGAAGATGACCCTGTCAATAGATTCCCTCCTATATCTCTTGAAAAGGAGCTTGTTCATTCAGAATATGAGAGTAGAGGTCACTTAATAGGATCTGACAAGTCCTACATGCATTCCACCTCTACTGAATGTTTAGGATGACATGACAAAATCAGATGCATTAAAACTGGGTGTCAAAGCAAAAGATAACATTTTTGCATGTGCTGTACAAGCTTAATTTTCCTTGACTTTTTTGAATTGAATAACAGTGAAAATCAGTTAATTTATTACCGTGTTAAATATTAATATGGGGCATTTAATATTAGCAGTCATTATTAAAAGAAGGAACTTTAATGTCTGTCAGACCCTCTGGCTAAAGAATCTCTAAAGTACCTACCAAAGTCATAGAAGTTACCAGTCTTTCAGCAGACGTTTATCATTCTCATTAAATGAGCCTCCCTGAAGCCAGATGGTCCTTTCCAGAATGAAAAACACACAAGGAACAATCAAAGTAAGTGACTGTACCCAGCAAACAACCAAGCTACATTTCACAGCTCATGTGTGTTCAAATTTCTTCCGTCAGCAAGAAAGATGGTTCTTCCTACAACCACGTGGGTTTTAAACTAAACAGAGCATCTTTGATCATATTTCTCAGAAGTGAGTGTGGTGCATTGCAACTGTACCTCCTGCAGAGACCCACATACACTCAGAAGAGTCAGAACTGAGACTGGTTTTTAGTTAGCTGCCTCTAAAACAAAAAAACTCATGTCCCTGCTGTACCTCAGAGAAACCAATGATGAGCAATTTGCCTCTGCAAAGAGCCACCAAAGTCAGTTCAGCAGGAGCCTGTTAACTATAGAAGAGGTGGGAGATTGCATCAGCTCTTACACCTGCCTTCCTATAGTTTCTCATTAAAGATCGACCGTCCTGTGTTACTTAGTTTATAGGAGATATTTTATATTTTATCTCACTGTCTCATTGCATCTAGTTATTGATAATTACAGAGAAACCTGCAGTAGGAAAGAAAATTCAAAGGGCTTCCAGACAATAGTAGAGGAACACAAACAGAAGAACTTATTCTCTCATGAAGACCCAAGTGGAAGCCGCCATCCTGTGCTAAGCTTTCTAGTTCTCCATATGGAATTCCTTGATTTTTAAAATCTTTTACCTACTCCACTACTCTCTTCTTCGTTTCAGTTTCCTTGAAGTCCTCTTTGCACCATCTGAAGTTAAATGACATTTCCTCCAGGGAACAAGGACATCAGAAACATATCTTCTAATTTATACACAGACACAAGTAATGTCCCATAAGTGAGAAGCCCGTTACTCTCACCTCTCTTCCCTGTTGGGGATGAAATATATGCTGAGGTATAGCACTCTGGGGAATGGCTCTTTTAAATATATAAATAAAAATAATAAATTTAGTTAGTTAAAGAGACAGGGTATAATAGCCATTTATGACATTAAATACTTTATTTTTTTTGTTGTATAGTCTGGTATTTCCAGCTTTGGAAATGTCAACCATGCAATCCAAAGGTGCAGCACTCATTATCTATGAGATGGAATTTAGCAATGCTGTATCAAAGAAAAATGAAATAAGAGCAAGAAAAAGGCCAACTTTGAAGGCATAAAACAAACCCCACTAAATGAAAGTGAAAAAAAATCAATGAAGATTTTCTCAAGAAATTGAAAGTTATTGCTGAAATGTTGTGGCACTGGAAAGGCCTCTTCGCACCCATCTTCTCACTTTATCATTTAGCAAATATAATAAATGTTGTCTATCCTACTCAGGGTACATAAAGGTCCATCCTCTTTTTCATTGCAGTTTTTTCCTGTTGATGCTCAGAAATTTTCACAAGCAAAGAGCTAAGGATTTTGTACTGGGAGAGGTTATGAAAAAGGAAAATTGCATGAGGAGCAGGAAGATAAGTTCAGAGGAATGGGTTAGACATGCTTTATATAATTTTGTTAACCAACACTGAAAATTCAGAAAACCAGAAGAATCAACAATAAAAAACATCAAAATGTCAAGGAATATATAAAATTTCAGCTTTTTCATTAAAGACCCTTAATTTTCCAAGAGTTCTAGGGGAAAAAGCATGACAAGAAGGGTTGCCATGTTAAAAACAAATGATTTATATATATATATATATATATAAACAGTAAAATCTGTGTGGGGAATATCTAAATGAACAGCAGACATAACGTGACACTGGAGGAAAGGAGAATACTAAAGAAAAAACCAAAAAGGTTTGGGTTATTCCAAAAACAATAAAAAGGAGACTGATAGCTGCAATAACTGCCCTGCTATTGTGAGTGACTCAAAGCCCCTGGCTGTTCTGATCCATCCACTCAGACCTCCAGCAAGGACCTGATAGCCCCTATTAACTTTTCAGGAGAATTTGTTTCTCATAAATAAAATACAAAAAGAAAAGAGAGTACAGAAAAATTAGGCAATTGATTCAGAGGAAACAAATAAAAACATAGCCTAAAAGGAGTAGTCTAAACCCAAGAAATCTATAAGCATAATGAAGGTTTTGGAAAAAATATTATAGCAGGATCCCAGATAAAATACGTGCCATAATTCAAAAGGAAAACAAAGCAATCTAATAACACTCTGCATGGCTCAACGGGAAAGTTAAGGAGGCTGTCACAGGGAAAAGGTCAACAGTTAAAAAATTGAAAGCTTGCTCAAATGAGGGAAATAGGTCAAAAGGAAAACAGGTCATTTAAAGGGTTGGGACTGCAGAACAACCACAGGCTGGCTTTTTTTACTGATGGTCACACATTCATTAAATACTTAAAGAGCAGGATGCAGGTGACTTAATCACTGGAACTGCTTGATGACCAAAGTATGAAAAAGGAACTTAGGGAACATAATTCCATGGCAAAAAAGCTCAGTGAAGCCTTTCCATGAGCCTTCCCCATCCTACGCAGGGGAAATACCTGCATATCTAACTTTCCTGTAGTAGGTGGGTCAGAGAGGCTTGACAGGATATAGACAAATAAATGGGGTGTTTTAAAGCCTACAGACAACCAAGACATCACCAGGACTGGGTGGCATTTACCTGGGAGACCTGAAGAAACCATGAAACTGCAGAGCCACAGCTGGTACATGTCAAATACACCACAGCTAGAATCCCCTGTGCTGGAGGAATGGTGGGGTGCCAAGGTGATTTGACCAAAGAAAAGGTCAGGCAGGGTCTCATAAGCACAGACTGCCAAGTCTGACCTCCAGCCTTAGCATGACAGGAGGGTTTGTAATACAGTGAAAGGTCACGGAATCAAGACAGCCTTTGGGAAAGGGTCAGCACAGCACCCATGAAGGGAATTCCTGCCTTGGTTCAATGGCTGTGTCCCTAGGCTGATCCAATGAACATCATAGGTTTCGTTCTCCAGGAAGATTTTGGGAAGATTCTTTCTGGAAAGACCGGCAAAGAAGCAATGATAAGAGGTTGAATGAAAAGCCCTTATGGGCTTAAAGAATGGGAACCAAAAGGTAGGGGTCAACGGTGATTTTGCGGAGTGGAGTAAAAGGATCAGCTATGGGACCAAAAAGTAACAAGCATCATCAGAAAGGGCTCTGAGAACAAAACACAAAACTTTCTGTTGCCATTGTATGAAAACTTGGTACACACACATCTTGATTATTGTTCATGGTTCTTATCTCCACACCTCCAGAAGGTCATTGCAAAGATAGACAAGATACAGAGAAGAAAATTATGATAAGGATGGAGCTGTAGTATCTGGAAAGATTAAAAACATCTGTTTTACAGTTTGGAGAGAAAACTCAGTAAAATCTGATTGAACTTCAAAAACTTATGAAGACAGTAGATTATCAGGATGCAGAATTATTGTTCAACAGATCCCACAATGTTACAACTATCTGGAACACTTTAGAACCAGCTTTAGAACACAGAAGCTGGTAAGACTTTGGTCTAAAACAGTTGAAAGTATTTAGTTTTTCACAACTGCTGAAGCTGTCCCCATGGGAAGTTATGGAAAGACACAAGACAAACAGATTCGGAAACAAATTAGCCATAGGTAAAAAATCCACAACCAGATATGCTACCGACTGCAGCTGGGCACATTGGGGAATACAGGGGAAGGGAAAGCATACTGCAGGTGGCAGATGGGCTCACGCTTAGTCTCACTTTCTGCACTGTCAGAAGCCTGTCCTATGTGGGCCACTGGTCTAATCCAGCAAGATATTCCATTTTTTCTCAAGAGATGAAAAAATGTGACATAAGCCCTGCCCTGAGGACATCTCTATAGCAATGCTTTATTTATTCTTTCTTCTCCTCCTCTGATATCATCCATCAGTCTGGTCTACAGCAACAGTATAACCAAGGTGTCAAAGCAGCAGCCTAGACTAGATAGATGCTTTATCAGGGTGGAAGCTTCCTTGCCATTTCCTAACTCCCCCAGTTTTAATCCCCCATCTATTATTCTGAATAGACAGGATGTTCCTGGGAGAAATGAAAATATACAAGGATCATAGAAGACACCTTTTATTCCAGTTTCATTCTTACCTTTCATTCCCATGTGCTCCATAGGCTGCCCATGGGGTTGATACAAAAAGAATGAAATGAGGAAAGAAATTTTCCAGGGTTTGCTTAGTTGGTTGTTGTGTCTTGGGGGTTTTTTCCAGCTTGTCTTGACTCCCAGTATAGCTACAAAACAGATGAAAATAACAGACTACTTTCTGGGTAATGAAGAATTCCTGCCACTCAAATTTCCTTCTAGTGTCTGCAATGCCTACTGATGTTCACTTTCTATTTTCAGAGGGTCTAGGGTTCCCTACCATTCTGGCTTTATTTGATGTCTAAGCAATGTGGGACAGAAAATGTCTGTTTTTCTGTGTGAAAAGCATACTAATGTTCATGACTTCCTAGGTCTCAGCTAGGGAAGACGAAAAAACTCCCAGACAGCGAGGACCTAGACATGCACTCAAACACAGGCACACTGACCAAAATGGAAATTAAAAAGTTCTGCTTGGAAAAATTAAGAAATATGGGTACATTTATTTGCCTTGCAATCTATGTTTGAAAAATGCTTGCACGTGTGTATGAAGTGTTGGCAGAGCACACTATCACATGTTGGCCTGTTTCAAGGACTATCAATTTGAACTAGCTGTTACACACAGTGCCCTTATTCTTGTTGGTCTGCAGTAGAATATTGGCTCTACTGTACAATTTGCTTTATTTTCAATAACTCTGATTTCCCTCCTGCTTTACACACTTTGCCAGTGTAAGCTGGATAAAACGTGACAACTCAGACACTCCATTTTAGCAAGATGCATTTTGCTAAATCATCCCTATGCATCAGAACCACTCTCTATTTGTGTCTAGCAACATCTGGCAAACAAGCACTGATATATTATAATGTTTATCATGCCAGATGGCAATATGTCTTCAATGTCACCTGCAGGATGAAATAAAACCTTTGTTATCATTGTTTCTTACCCACCCACTCACTTCCTCCTTCTCCCTGTCTCCAGTCATAATAAGAGAGCTCAATTCTCTGCTGACAGAGCATGTGTAGTTAAATATTAAAATAAATGTAGGAAATGGCAACAGGTTACTACACAAACCTAATTGCTTAAAGGTATAAAGCATTTAATTAACTATGAATTTTATAGTAATTCAATGACATACCATTTTCACTATAAACACCACAATTTCTGCACAATTAAAAATTACTCATGAACTATCATTCTGGATAATGCTAATTGTGTACTGCAAGGGAGAAAAATATCCAAGGTCATGCCTATATGAATGCATGCTCATGAAGTCAAAAGGAAGCATTTCCAGCTGCATCCATGGAATATCAAGTGCTTTCTTCTTCCACTTGGGATTCTCCATATGTTTCCTCCTTGAACAAGGGCAGTTTGAAGTCATTATAATCTTCTATTAATGGGGTTTACCTATCAGTCTGTTTTCTGGGAGCACTCCTTGTGATGGATTTAACCTGGGGCTGCAAAATAGTAGGGTGGGAAAAAAAGTCGAGTCATTCTCTTGGCTTGTTCATCACAAAGGATTTTTTGCTCTCAATATTCTGTTACACTTTATCAACAAAGTCTTGGTTATCTTCAAGCAGAGTGTGATTTATTTTCTACATTTTAGACCAGTTAGATGAAAGCTTATACAGATCAAACATGTATTTTAAATGTAAAGGATATTTCTTTTCAAAAAACCAGTATCGGAAACCATCAAACTCTGTAAGTCTCACAGTTTTTCATATATTATGCGTTCTTTCCATGAAAAAAAATTAATACACTGTGTTTCACTAGAAGTTCCCTGCTAGCAAGCAAATTAGGATACCTACCATTTATCAAAGGATTCAACTTCCACATAAAAATGCAAAACTGAAAAACACCCTTTTTAAGGTGTATTGTTGTTAGCATTCACAGATGAAGAGGAAATTTAGCATCACAGTTATCTTTGAATACTTTTCTAAAGGCCTGAAATAACAGCATGAAAATGATGAACTGCTCATGCTTCCTTTGGCTTTTCTATTTAAGGCCTGTGGTCATTGGCCTGCATGACAGAGGACCGAAGAATTGCCCAGCTGTGTATTTGGTCCCCTAATTACTGTTTAATTTCACTTCCATTCTCACAAATTGAGTGTTAAAAATGAAAATGAAGTAGCAATTTGGGGGCCAAATGCCCAATTGTGCAATTCTTGACAGTGCAGCTACTTAATAGTGGTGGCAAATTAAGCATGACATCCAAGCAAATGAACCCTTCTTTAGATCATCTGGAGAAGGCCTTATGGCCACCAACCATATGGAAATCAATACAAGTCCTGCCTTTGACTTTAGAGATACGTGGATTAGACCTTGCTTCACAAAAGGAAGGCTGGGGTGATTGTGAAGAGAGGTGTTTCCTACTTAGTTCAGTACCTGAATTGACATACATAAGTCTAAAACTAAGGATTTAAAAATAAAGACAAATTTCCTGGGATCTTTGTACCTGCCACTAAAAATAAAAACAGGGCTCAGAAAACATGAAAATTAGTTCCTATTTATAAAGGTGTCTACCTTCAACTGTGTATTGTCCAATTTCAAGTTTCTAAGCTTGACAGTCTGACTTGCTTTCTGAAGTTCAGAGCTACATCAAATTTACCTTCAGATAATGGAAGAAATCAGCTGCCTCTGGTAACCCCAAGAATCTGCAGGTGAGAAATAGGATCAACTTTCTTTTTCTGAGAATCTATTTTAAATAAGTACATATTGTTTTCTTATCACATGACATATAAGCTGAAGTTGCATATATTAAACTGAAGACAGTAAAAGATTTAATGAAAGTTCTATTTCTACAGTATGAGCCTTCTGAATCTGTCTGTGCCCAGAAGACAGAGTAGAGGACCATGACCTTCTGTGCAAATACAGAAAATAGATTTGGTCCCTACTGCAAAGTCTCAAACGACTATTAAGATCAGATTTCCAGAGCACAAGTAAGAAAAGAAAAAAGGAAAAAGGAGTTTTTTTGGCCTAAATGCTTCTGACTCAAAGCAGGTAAAATAGAGGAAGGAAGCCCATGAGTGCAGTTTCCCTGGCTCTGCGGATATCCTGAGGATTCATTTCAGATTCATTTCCTCTCACCTTAGTGACCTGGTCACAAACTGGGCTTCTCAATGTAATTACTTTGTGTGCTTAGACAGGTTGGTTGGTAGGGGCATCGGCCTCTGAGCATCATGTAGGTGCCATGGTGTTGGGTTGGATCCCTCACTTTCCATCAGTGACTATCGAGGGAGAGGTCTTCTTCCCAAGGTCACAGACTCTGCTTTAATGCTACAGGGAGCTGAACTTGCCTCCCACAACCAAAGGAGAGATGTGTGCAGAGAATGTAGAGACACTCCCTTTAAACCACCCAGACAGTGACTGCCAAGCTGAAGCAGCCCCAAGCTCACCTCAGCAGGGTTAGGCTGCTATCCTGCTCCGGGATATGGTGTCGTGAGCTGCTCTGAGGGCAATGCAGGTATACTCTGAGTCCAGTAAGTCTCTGTGGGATCATTTTTTGCCTTACACAGCATGTCAAAGCTCACGGAAAGCAATTTTTCTTTCAGTGCCTCCTTTTCAACTGGGAAGCATTTGAAGGGAAGCAGTTGCCCCTTGAGTGCTCAAGTGTGTACTTTGTATTGCCAAGAAAGGGCACTCCAATAGCTCTTCTGGGAAAGCACACCATATTTCACATCACCCCATGCACTTTCAAGGGGCTTTGCAGAAATGGCTTGTTCTGGGACATCTATGAAATATAATTAGGAAGAAAAATAAAGAAGCTTTCTTCTCTTTCAGGCTGAGATAACCCACAGTGAGAAAAATAAGACTGTTTTGCTCTTTCCTTGCCTGAAGTGCTCCAGGCTCTGAGAGGTCATCTTTGAGACAGAAGTGTTTTAATTTCCTAACTTATAGAGCAAGCAATTATGATATTCAGGGAGACTTTGTGGATTTTGTGCAGTTAATTTCTGATCAAGGAAAACATCAGTTGTCTGTATCCACAGATCTGCAGCCATATTCCTCTGCAGGACCATCAGGGCTGGTATCTTCAGGAAGAGCAGTGGCTGCAGCTGGTGCCATGGTGGTTATGCTACTGTTCAGTGCAAGGGGTGGGAGCTATGTACTAAGGTCAGAAATGTCTGTTTTCTTCCAGATTATCTCTAGTGCAAACCACATGTAGAGTGAAATGAAGATGAGTATTTATAGGGACAAAATTGGCTTTTATTTTTAATCATAGCATAGCTCATTTGGGCAGTGTTGAAAGAAATTAGGTCTTTTCATGGTGTTTTGATTTGTTTTTTTCCACCAGTGTAAGCTGTAGAATGAAAGCCAGGGATGTTTTGAACCACCGTAAACAAAATCAATTGCAAGTAATGACATTTAATACTCTCTATTACTTTTTTCTCTGGTTATATGTTCGTGAACACACAGAGATCCATGGGAAAAAAATTCTGAGCAATTTGGCTGTTGCCAACCTGTCTTCTATATTTGTGCAGATCACACACAAAGGACTCATTAGGTCTCTGCTGACCAACACCCTGCACAAGGCTGGCCAAGGCCATAAGGGGAAACAACAATACCAAGGTGCCATGAGAAGGCAAAGCACCAAGCCTTGTGTGATCATTTTTTTATGTTTATGGCTAACTACTCTGTCTCCTTTCAGACTTCTTTCCTTGTATGCAGAGGCCTCTTGCTCTTGAACTTCTCCAGAAAACCTGGAGAAGTTTTCTTTGACAAAACTTTGTATTTGTTACTTTTCTTCTGAACTCTCCCTACCTTTTCTGTGTTGTCTTTGCAACACGGCATTTGCAATGGACTGCTGTATTCCAATTATGATCCCAGCAGTACTAAACAGAGAAAAAAAATTTTGTTTGCTTTATATGCACATAACCATCTTCCTTGTTCCTCTTGTCACTGACCTGAATGCAAAATCTCAAATCTATTGTGACATTTCTTCAGCTCAAATAAAAATGTAATTACTTTTCATAAGGAGTTTTAACCCTGCAATATTGAAACTTTGGGATGTCCTCAAATTGAGAAGTTGTGACCCAACATGTTACAGCATGGATGAGAGTGACAGCTCTCAGCCTTCTGCATCACACAGCTATCACTCCCCACTGCACACACACCTAGCTTGTGGGGGAACCCTGGATGAGAAAGCAGAGGAAAATGTTCCTCAGGCAGTCTGGAGGGTGGGATGGACAGGAGAGCACATGTGAGAGGTTCAGTACAGATATGGATATCAGAATTAATCCCTTGAAATGAAGCAGACAGTACATCTAAGGAGGAAGGGGAGAAGGGACTCTGCAACTTTTGAGCTGGTGTCAGAGAGCGGGTTGCTCTGTTCCAAGGAGAGAAACAGGTGGGGTAAGAGGAGCGAGGAAATCTCTTATGCAGATGCCTGTCTTGGCCTGGAGTGACATTTCTCCTCTCAACTGCAGTGTATATGTAGTCAACTAGCCTAACTTTAAACTGCTAAGTGGAAGTCACCAGGACTTCATCCCATCAGTCTAAAGCATCCACCTGCAGAACTACCTGTATTCTAATCAACTGAAGATCGTGGAGAGACACAGGGCTTCCATTAGAGCCCAGTATAAAGGCAATGTATCTCACTAAAGCTAGGAATGGTATTACAAAAAACATGTCTTACTGAGCCCTTTGCTATGGACATCAGCAAGAGTAGGCCCTGCAAATTAAAGTCAGACAAGTCAAATGTAGTATTTACACTCTGCTTTCACAGGGCTTGGTTCTAATCTCATTAGTGTAAATCAGTAGCAAGCTTATTTATGTCATTACAGTTATATCAAGCAAATCAAGGTGCTTGGGCTCCATTTCACCTCCTCTTACTAATATTCTGCCAGGATTATTGATAACGCTGGTGTACAAGTAAGAAAACTATGAAAAATATTCATTTCAAGCTCCACTGCAAGCAGAGTAAAATAATCAATATACACTTACAAACAAGAAAGAAAAGAAGTTTGCTTTGGAACAAAACTGGACTTGCAAGTAAAATGTAGTGTGAATAACTGGAAGAAAATAGTAAGTATACAATTAAAATAACCTGTTTAAAGGAACATTCTCCAGATAAACAAAATCCATACCTAGTTTTCTTCTGCTCTTTTTTTGTTTGCCTGCTTCCTTTTTCATTTAGCTTTCTTTATTTTATTTTTTTTTACTTTTTCCCTCCATTAAATGCAATTTTGGTCAATTTGGTTCTGTCTGAAGTCAGTTTCATTTCCAGTGCTTGCTATTGAAACACTGCTCACTGGCTTCACCTCAGACATCTTTTCAGATTAACAAGAACCTGAAATAAACATTTTGTGCTTTTATATCCTTTCAGCTTGCACAAAGACATATTTTGCTATTTTTTTCTCTAGGTATCACTAAAATTAGCTTTAATTTTCAACCAAAAATAGAAAGTTCTGCCAGAGAAAAAAAATACACCAAAAAAAATCTAACTCGAGTTTGGAAAAAAAATCAGATATACTATTTAGTCCCCAGTTTGGTTTTATTTAATTGTTTAATACTGTTTTCAAAAATTTCTTTAGAACATAGCCTTATATCATCTAAAAGAGCATAACTTGTTGGTTTCTTTTAGATAGACCATAAAATGCAGATTAATTTTGTGATTGGATGCTCAGCTGGAGTTATTCTTTACTTACCACAGAAAAGCAGATGTTTCATATCCTCTGGGTAACTGTAGACCATAAAAAGTCATAGAAAATTTTCTCCTTTTTCTTTTAAAGAAACCCAGACTAACTAGATAATGGTTCCACGGTGTTTCCATTCTAAATACAGGCTCATTCACCAAGAACACTGAAATATGACAACCCTATATGAATTTGAAGCACATAATTAGAGTGAGCCTCAGTAGCAGAATCTTATTCCTTAATGCTTTCCTTTCTCTACCCCTATGAGCTGTAAATATTTGTTTCTGTACAATTCAAACATATTACTCAGTCACTAATGAGAAAGCAATATTCTCCTGTCAGCAGGAGAAAAATACTTTCCTGGGAGTGTCCCAAAGATTAACTGAAATTCAGACAGCTGCCTAGCAAAATTTTGTTTGAGCAGGGATGCATGGATAGGTTCCTTTGTATAACCTTGGCTGTGAACATCTTAGGAAGTGTGCAGGTTGATCTGTGTTGTGGTTGTGGACGTGATATCAAGGAGTAGTGCTTTAAACAAGGGATAATGGCTTCAAGCTGAAAGAAGATACATTTATATTAGACATTAAGAAGATATTCTTTACTCTGAGGATGGTGAGGCATTGGAACAGGTTGCTCAGAGAAGCTCTGGCTGTTCCATCCTCAGAAGGGCTCAGGATCAGGTTGGATGGGGCTTTGAACAACCAGGTCTAGCAGAAGGTGTCCCTTCCCATGGCAAAGGCATTGGAAGCAGATCTTTAAGGACACTTCCAACAAAAACCTTTCCATGATTCTGTGATTCTATGATTTTATCTGACATCATATACCGGTTACTTGAACCACCAGTGGAAGACAGGTGATTCTCATTCCTTATCACAGAAACATGTGTCTTGCAGAAAGAGCAAATCATTGTGGACAGTTATGGCAGACCACTCAATATGCAGCAAGCTCACGACCCATAGGCTTTGCTCTTGATCTCTCTACTGAATTAACAGTCCTCATTCCTACTGCAGGAGACATTAACAGCCAGAGGGAAAAAGCACTGTCCCGTTAGGCTGCACAACAGGCAGGGGAAGGAACAGCAACGGGAAGCCCCTTCCCATACAGAAACAGCTGAATGGGCAGGTAGCCAGATTCAGCAGGGAAATGAGACAGCAGGTGGGAACATGAGATAGGAAAGGAAATTAATGGGGAGAACAATCTTGTTTCACATGCTGGACCATAGCCTCTGTGCATCGTCTGGCACTATCCTGCTCAGCCTCCAGGCGTCTGTTGCACTGTCTGTTACTGATAGAAGCTCCTGGTGCTGTGAGCTCTTGGACAGCCCTGAATAAATTCACAGGGCTGTACCCTGTCTCTTCCAGTAATGTTACGTGTGCATGGCTGGAAGTTTTCCTGACACAGCCACTGACCATTTCATCATCACATATGGAAGGAGAGATGACCAGAGGCAGACAGCTTAGGCAGGGAGGATAAAGCGCTGTGTTAGAAGTTAAGAAGTGGAAGCTTTTGCTCATCAATGGGAAGCAATTATCTGAAACATTAGAACGAAAAATGGATTTGAATATTTTTAGTCATGAAGAACTTAAACTACCCCACCAAAGCAAAGTCCAGTTAAACCTACTTTACATCAATTAGATATTGATACGAACAGTGCTTTTTTCCTTAGCCAGAGATCTCAAAGCACTCAAAAAATTTGGTTCTGCATTATTTCCCTTGAGTTGCAGGTTGCTTCTCTTTGATTCTTGGGGTTCTCCTTAGTGTCTGCAAGACCACATGCTCAAAACCCTGTCCAGGTTCAGAGCTTCATTTTTTTTACACCTTTTTGGAGGTAACAAACAGTAGGATGACAGCTCTGACACCAAAATCTTTCAAGTTCAAGCTAAAGCCTGGTGACCGGCAGCATGCCACTCTCCGTGCAGACTCTCTATTGATTACCAGAGGGGCTCTGGGCAGAGACAGCAGTTTTCTCCTCCACAAGTGTAAAAATCAGAGCCAATTTGAGCAGAGGCTGATGGTGAAACAGAAATCAGAGTGGAAGTAAAGGAAAACTAAAGTCACAGAAATAAGGCTGTGTAGAAGAGATGTGCACAGAAACTGAGTCCTGGGCAGATGTTTTATGCCAGTAGAGTGGTTAAGTGACATTCCTTACTCCATACAGCCCTAGCAAGATCAATAGCAGCCATCAGATCTTTTATTCTTTTCCATTAACACCCTCAACACTGGGTATCACTGAGTAACTACTAGAGCATTAACAGTGTGGTGAAGCAGTGTATTTTTGTGATTTGTACTAATATATTCACTCTCTTAAAACTTGCCAGGGTTTGTGACCAACAGCCTCAGATACAAATCAGCATGTATTGTATTTCAGAACCTGTTTTTCTAGAACCTTACAACAATACTAAACAGATCCTTAAGCCACAACACATATCTCTTCTCTTCTTTGATTTCTTTTATTTCCTTCAGCAAAACCTCTTTTGAAACAGTGAAGAATTCCACACAAGGCAATGAAGATTCAATATACATTGCTTAGAGAGAATTATTTCCCTATAAATTGATTTCAAAAAGACATCTTGGCATTTTGACCAAAACCACATATCTTAAATTATCTTGTCTCCCTCCAAACACACAGTCCTAAGCCCTTTTTTGTCCATACTAGAAAGACAGTCATACTTTGGCACGATTTAAAAGGTTTTGAGAATAATGATGATTTAAAGTATTCCCCAAGCAGGCTGTGGACTTGAGCAGAAACAGCCGCAGAGTCCTGCGGGGACTTCACAACATAGAATTGATTTAGCAGGGAAGTGTGTAGATTGAACAGTGATGGATGCTGTAGAAAACTGTGAGATATAGAAGATAGATGGTCATTCGAAAAAGATCGAGGAAAAACACACTGAAAACCAGGAGAGCCTCCAGCTTTGTTCAAATTATGATCAGTATCAGGCCCAGTAAGGCCTCAGAGACAAAGTGCATGGATAAAGCCATGTTCTGCAGTGTCCTTTCTGTTCAGAAGGGCTGCCCCAGTGCAAAAAGCTGTTGCTGCAATAAATGTCATTAGATATCAACACAGCTGTATGAAAACTCCTCTTACACAACACAGGGACATGCACATGGGGTGTTCATATACTGAAACACTGATACTGCTGGTGCCAGATAGAGAGCAAATAAACATCTGACATCCCCTGGCTTCTCCTGGACAGGGGCTGAGCCCCCAGATATGCTTCCAGCTCCCTTTCCTGCCTGGAGTGGAGCAGGTGCTGTGTGCAAGGTGCTGCATGGATGGTCACTATGGGGCCAGGGGTCTTACCCTGATAAGGATGGCCAGCATGGGAGAGGAGGAAGAAGAGAGTGCCCTGCACTGCTTGTCACCAGGAGCTCATTAGATATATCTCTCATTGCTTTCTCTTTTTTTGCAGGAGAATTGTTTGTTTGTGGTGACTAAAGATGAAGGCTATCCATCGGTCTTACTCTTAGAAAGCACTTCAGGCCCTTTTTTGTTCTGCAGGCAGAAGATGGAGTGATGGAAATATGTCTGCAAATATACTCTGTCCTCTCAAGAAAACATATCCCAAGACAAAATGTTGTAAAAAATCAACCACACTGTTTTGATAAATTCCTATAAGCCCTGTAAAACCTCATCCTGTTGTAAACACGGCAGAACACAACTTTTGCAGACACTAACAGAAAGTATGTACATTTGTGCTTGCAAATGTGAGTTAAATTCCAAGGGCTCATTTTGAGACTCACTTCCAATTCTTAATTTTGCAAGTGCTGTTAATACCTTCAACGCCTCATTAGCATATCCTGTATGCTCTTTAAATTATACAGAAGCTGCTATCAAAAACCTGCTAAGGGAGATTCCAGGCAGCCCCGACACACAAAAAAATATGCTTAATATCTACATTTTAACATTAGTCAGAGCCTACATAGATCAAAGATATTCTCTGGAACAGCATGATTATAAGCCTGCACAAGTGAAAAATAGGAAGCAAATGAAAGGGCAGGACCCTGGGCATCTACATATCTGTAGACTAAATACACTCATAAAGGAAAAAGCTTTGGGAGACACTAATGATCTGTACACTACAGCAGTATGAGAAGAGCTGGGACAAAAGCCCAGCACTGGAATCCTAAAATTATAGCAATAAAATTACCAGTTTTCTTTCTCAAAGTTTTTACTACTTTCCATCTGGTTACTCATAAGAGCAAAATTCTCTATTTATTACAATATTTAAATGAAGATGCCTCAAACATAGATAAGCAAAAGACTTTGTCCATGAAAAATTCTTACAAGTGCAATGTTTGTAACAGGAAACTTTAAATTCAATACATTTCTGTAAAACCTTTAGAAAACATTGTGTGGACAAACAGGGTTCTTTCAGAACATGTGAGCAAAAGTAGAGCTGATTTTGAAAGGGTTGAAAACGTTTTCCTGCAGTTCTTCTTTGCATTTTCAAGCTACAGGAGGGGTTGAAAATAAAGTCAACATAAAAAAAATCATGAAAGAAGGTGAATCATTTTTTTCAACAGATTCATGAAGTAAGCTTTCAGTCTTGGAGCAATGCATCTTCGGGAGTTTAATTCAATGACCATGTTACTTTGGCTCATTTGTTGATTGCCAATTTTGCTGATTATTTCTTGATCTGAATAACTCCCCTTAGGAAAAAAAAAAATGTAGCAGACTCATTTATCTACCCTGAAACTACTAAACAATTGACTGATTTCAAGCCCCTCATTTGAATTTCCAAATACAGAAAAGCCTCTAAATGCCAATATATTCCTTTCTACACTCATATGTCAGAATATGCCAGAAAAGTTCGCTAACATTTTTCATTCCCATGAAGTGCAGTTTTACAGGTTGTGAACAAAGATCATTTTGTCATCTCTTAAAATAGTTTTACGTGAGGAAATACAGCAGCAATTCTCTTCTATTTCAGAATTAGGGAGTGGGAATCTTAATTAGACATAGGGATAATATCAGCCAGTTGCATAGAACAGAATAAAATGCATAAAGGGTATAAAATCTCATGCTTCAGGACATTAGTCAAGCAGTAATGGATGGATTAGCACAGAAATACCCCTGGGGAGTAGGCAATTTTTTCATTTCCCCCTTCATTTATCGCCTTTGAAAGCTAACTCATCTGAACAGGTGTAAATGAGTCCAGTGGGTCTAATGAGACACATGAAAAAGAGGATGGAAGTTACAGTGAAGATCACTAGTTTGGAAACGAAGCTTCGTGAGAAGAAATAGCTGAATAATGCATTACCTTGCCTGATAGCCACCCCTGCTACTTTTACCCCTGCTCCTCGCCCCACATTTTGTCACTGATTACCGAGGTGAAGCAATTAGGCATGTCGATTCTCAACTACCCATAACCTATTGCTGGCTCCCCAGCAGGGCTGAGACCATTATGTACATATGAATGCAGCAGCTTTCCCATTTGTATGGACCAGTACGTTTTTAGGATCAATTTAGCTCACCGTTATAATGTGCAAAAGAGATGTAATGTGTCTTCTTACTAAACCAAACAATATCTTTCAGTGAATTTTTTGTCTTCATCCCAGCATGTGCTCTTTCCACGGAGGAAACATGATGTGTTATATGAGTTTGGGTGTCAGCTATAGCTTGTCTTCAGTGATGGCTGTTTCTATGCAGAGATGACTCTTGCTGCAAAATCCTAATGACAAGGCACAGATTGTAACCTCAGTTAAACTAAATGAACTGAGCCCTACAAACCCCACCAGCAATTGATTTTGGCTACTAATTTGTGGCAAAAGCTACCATCATCCTGTCTCTCCTAGTGTTTTACAGGAAGATAGCTGTAAATCCTGCAGAAAACCCCCTCTCTGCACTGAAGACAAAGCTTATGTGCATAAACCGAGCTGCCAATAAATTCAATGCAAGTTGTCCATAAGCCAGACTCTCAGCTGGTGTGGACTGGCACAGCTCCACGCATGTCAATTACCAGCAATATGATGTCTGTCTCTGCTGCTGGTAGGCCATGTGCTAATTTGCAGCAAGAGAGGACACATCGCACTGGACGGCTCTTGCTGGGCTGCAGCAGAGCACAGTGAATTAACTGTTTGCATGGTTTGATGCTCACCCCGTTTCACCCAGGACTGCAGTGACTAGGGCTTTGACCCAGACTTGGTTCCCAGCTCTGCGGGAGGGCATCGAAACATCTCCTTGGTTGCATTAATTGACCCCTTAAAGTGGATGATGTGGTGAGTAGCTGCCAGCCTCTCTCGTGCCCATTTCAGGGTCATATTTAGAGCCAGGAAAAGTGGGGATGTGGGCAGCCCTGTGGCCTGCCTGGTGCAAAGACAATGCAAGCAGGAATATAAACATTCTGTGAGCTCACAACAATTATTTATCAGTTATTGCACACAGCAGGCAGCGAAGGATAACAGGCTACTAGGCTCAGCAGAAGCACTCTTGCTGCCCGTGACAGAGGCACCCTGTGAGTGTCTGTTGTCCAGGCAGCAGTCAGTCAGATGGGGAAGTGTCAGCTTCCTCATTGGAAATGACTGACCTTCCTGAATTGCTCTAATTTCTTGGTGTTTTGTGCCATTACATGTCAGTAGTTTTCTCCTGAGGACTTAATTTTCTTTCTGCCTGTGTTTTGAATTTTCTTATTTTGCATGGCTTTGGCTTGTGTTCCCTTAGAGCTCAACAGCTGCTCTTTTCATTTGAGCTAAGCTGAAACCAGAGAGCTTGGTTTCAAAATCCAAGCTGTGGGTCACAGGCAGCTAAAACCCTGGGCTGCATGCTCCATTGCCACCTCCAGCAGTGCAGTCCCACTCCTCCCTTCGCACCAGTCCTAGGCTGTCAGCAGCTGAGCAGCAAACCTGGAGACAGGATCAGATCCAGGCACAAGCAATAATTTCTTTCTTCCACATGGAGGTAGCTTGCAGCCAGGCCGTATTTCTGGCTTTACAAGGGTTAGCAACAACTCTAAGGAGGGAAACAGAACAGCTATCCAAGGAAAAGGTGGGAGGATAGTAATCTTGTAGCTTTAATCAGAAAGAGGACCTGACTCTACCAATTATGAAACTAAAATTTGAGAGCAACCTACTCAAAAAGTCTAGTAGCAATTTAAGGAAATATCCATAGAAGATCTGAGTCTTCCTTCCCCTAGGCAAAGCAAGGAAATGAACTCCAGTCTTCCAGTCCTGAGAAAGCTCCCTTGATATTGAAGGACTGATTAAAAGGGACACATTTCACTTTCTTCCTATATTTTGTGAAAATACTTTAAACAAAGTCCTCTAGAGCCATTGGTATAATTTTTCCTAAGATTTCCAAAATTAGAATAACATTCTCCATTTACAGATCAAATTAAATGTTTCCAGTGTTTTATTGATTTTTTTTAATTTAGAAAAGTTTAAAAAAATAAAAAGTTGCATGTTGTAAAAAAACCTTCCTCTTCCATTTAGCATCCAAATCAAGAAAACAATTATTCATGGAGTCCTATCCTGCTGTGCTGCTCTAATATGTATTTTATAGAAACAATTTCCTATAGTTCATGCTGTTCTCTGTTTTCTCAGTGATGTGTCCCAAAGGATAGTCTTAAGGAATTATTTGACCTCTAGTGTCCCTGAGATTTTCAGAAAGAATCTGCTGGAGATGCTTACTGAAACAGAAGGTGCAAAAGAAAACAGATTGAAGACATCTTCTAGAGGTTTTTATTTCAGAGAGTGAGTTCCAGACCACCTTTCTGTAAAAAACAGTGGGACAGCCTGATTTTCCATATCAATGTCTGCTCCTTCAGGTAGCAGTAGGAAAAAAGAGCTTTCTGATCCTTCTTTCATCTGTACTGATGCTCTGAAGAAAGATTGCATACAGACTTCTTCGCCATTTAACACTACTAGTTTTTAAAACTTTTCCTCTTAGTTCTCCTGAAACTTCTCACCAGAGGGAAAAATTACAGTTTCCAAACCAGTCCTTGAGACAAGATTGAACTGACAGAGATTTATTTATTTGTGTCTGTTGTCACTGAAATGCCCATGTTGGTTAGACTGTAATAAAAAATTCTATTTGACTGATGCACAAGGGAAATTTTTCAACATTTTTCTACATTTTAGTACCCAAAGAAGCATTTTGAAAGAACCAGGTGTGGATACATGATCTAACAAGGCTGAGTTATGACAGGTGAACAAATTACAACTGTGCAGCTGAGCTCCCACATCTGGACAGTTGTGCCTCCTGGCTTAGTCCAATAATGAACCAGAATGTATTAGAGGAAGCAAAATGTGTTTCCCAATGGTGGGGGACAGCATGAAGAGTCAATTATTACCACCCAGCTGCTGGGCATTGATTTCTTACACCACAATGATTGGATCATTCTTGATTGTATGCCAAAAACATACAATCAGAGCTAGGTGGTACCAGATGATGGGTGGCATCTTTCTGACTTTACTTGGCTTGATCACACTTCATCATGTGTAACTTTAGATTCATTCCCAGGAATAATGCAGTCATTTGTGCTCACATTGCCTAAAAGGGCTTGTGTGGGCTTTTTGAAAGCAGTTTGGAATATTAGAAGCTTAAATCCTATTGAAAACAGGGAAGTATTTACATATGATACAGTACTTGTCCTAATGTATATCTGCCAAATTGCATTCATCTTGTAACTTGTCACATCAACATGTTTCAAGATGCATGACAAGATGTTTTACAACCTTAAGGTGTTTCTGTTTGTGAATTATTTTGCACTGAAAGAATTTGCAATGAGTGTTTGTTCAATCTGGTTATTTTTGTGTGCAGCCACTTGCAAAGCTTTGTATTTCTGCGCTCTTTTGGACAAAAAAACTTTCACTATAATTGACAATAACAATATAAAAATTGTCTCCACTGTATATACTTTAAATTTCTTTCTTTTCCTTCTACTATTTTTTGTGATAAAATCTCTCAATAAAGTAGAAAACATAAATAAGAGTATGTAGTAGTCATTTTCCTTAGAAGGTCAATGTTTTACTTCTTTTGTTGTAAGATGATTTTTTTCCTCCATACCAATATTTTATATAAAGAGCTTTTGGGTACCATTTTGGCCTTTTCTGTAGGCTGGATTTCACCTGATTAAATGTCTTTAGCGTAGGCTTCAACAGCTAGGGAGATTCCTAGCTTCCCCTTACAGTTTTTTGGAAAGAAATAACCATTGAAGAAGAATGGATTAGTTTACCCTCAGCTGGTCATCTAAGATGGGACACCTAAAAGGAGGCATCCAGTTTGTGCCCTTAAATGCCTAAATCATTCCACTGACTAAGGGAAGCTGATGATGACAGAGGTTTATTCAGAGCAGGCATCCAAAACCGAAACAAAGTGATCCGAAGCTTCTGCAGGTTTTTCCCAGGGTCTTGTTGTTGAAAGGAAGTGGAAACTGTACACAATTTGTCACTGCTGCCAGATCTCTACCATTGCAAGCTTCATTCCACCTTCAGCAAACAAGCATTGCTGATCATCATGATGATAAGGAATTAAACATATGTGCAGTGCCACCATCCCAGCCTCCACAGCTATAAAAATATCCTGTCTAAGAGTATAAGTTGTAAGTATTCAGTTGAAATGAATTACCCACTAGAATGTTAAATAAAGGTTATCTAATACTTTATTTTGGAGCTGGGGGAGGGATTTCTAACCTCAATCACATAATAATATTGAACGAGCTGCATTTCAATCTTGTTGGCCAATAAAACATTGATTACACAGCTGATGCCACAGTAGAAAAATTATATCTCTCTGAGAAAGCTTGTGAATATTTCACACAACAAAAGAAGTGTACTGTGCATAGAAACATTATGCAATGTGTTACACAAAACCAACATAGTGTGGAGTGTATTATTTCCTAATATTCGTTTTTATGGTACTTCTAAGAGGTCTGTAAGTCATCTGTTTAGCCTGAAGAAATACCTCCTAATTGTTACAAAGCCAGCAAAAATCTGCAGCTCAGAATTCATAGGCTTTCACTAACACTCCCAAACATTTTAGAGGCCAACTAAATCTCAGCCCTTGTGGAGCTTGTGGCAAGCTCCACAGATCCAAATTCTGGCTTCTTCTGCACATGTGTTCTTTTGAACCTGGTCTATTAACCCTTGGTAAGTCACATTTAACAGAGCTTCTGACGTACTCATGCATTACCACTTCAGAAATTTGTCTCTGAGAGAAAGAAAGTAACTCGAGTGTTCTTTACAATTCTCTTATTTAGTTCATATTTGGAAAAACTGACAAATATATTTTCCTTATCTGAAATAGGAAGATTTTTAGAAAATTGACCAGACACAGTCCCTGAAAGCTGTGCTCCTAAGTGCTCCCGTTATAATCCTCTCTCTATGCCCTAGCTGGCCATGCCCAAGAAAAGAGAGCTTTCTTTTTTTTCCAAGGAGCCACATTTCAAAAACATACAAAGATATTTCTCCATGAGGTCTTCAGCTGTGTTTGCAAAGAAACTTAATGAACTTTATTTTTGGCTAAGGCCTTCAAAACACAGCCCACCTTCCTTCCCTTTCTTGGCATTTGAATGCTGTTTAATCAGTCACAAGAGCTAAACAAAATGAAAGAACCAGGAAAGAAAATGTGGGATCAAATTATCTAGTTCTTTTCATGCTTTATTCCAGAAATCATCAGTAAGAGATTGTCTGATTGGTTCCAATCTCATTTAATAGCCAGCTAAAAACATTCTTTAAAGAAGCCAGCAACATTCAGTGACTCTGAGCACAAAAGGGCATTCAGAGATTTTGTTTCTCAGTCCAAGGAGAGTGTTCAGAATCCTTGCCGATAAGATCATTCAGTAGCTTTAATTTCTCATTAGAGCAGTTTTCAAGAAGTCTGAAGTCAGATTTCCATTCAGATGCATCTTGTGAATACAAGCTACTGTGCTGGTAAAGTGTTTGTTAATTAAAAAGAACATGTGATATAGATGCGTGTGTTCTCTTGATCCACTTTAGATAAGTGTGCTTGCCCTCTTTGGAGCACTCTGGAATGTGTTTTACCATGTTCTTTCTCAGATTGAGCACCTAATAACTTGTGTGGCTACTGGGTAAACAGGTACTGAACAGTTCTCAGGCAGTATAGGCATGTTTCTGACTTGATAATAAAATGTGGAAAATTCATATATCTTTAAAGAAAGGGAGGAATTCACTTGGAGTAATTCAGATCTCAGGTGGCAATGGATCTTAACTCACATGTACAATGACATGTACAAACACCAAGCATTGCTTACTGCTCTTATGCAAACTTTGTTGTTAGCATTACATTGTGGGCTGAGAATAAATGAGCCACAGTTTTCCCACTCCAGCTCTGGGGCTCTGCTTCAGGAGAGAAGGGGCAGGGAAGGAGTGCAATCTTAACTTTTATCTCACTCACCCTGGGCAAGATGAGATGATATTTGTGGTATGAAGCTTGACTTCAGCCTTTGAAGAGAGAATATAAAACATGGGCTTTCCAAATAAATGCTCCTGAATATTAGCTTGCTCCTGCTGTTACAGATTCACAGTGATTCCGCAATTTTACCTTAGAGAGAAAACAATAAAAAAGAAAAATAAAAGAGAGCTTTCTTTTAAAGCTACTGCCTTGTAGCTCCATCACACCTCCATCACACCAGCTATAGTCAAGGTAAGAAACTGCCCTTGCCACACCATCTTGGGATCCCAGAGCCAACAGCAAAGGCTCTGCTTTCACTGCCAGCCCACAAGTAAAAGGCACTCAGTAAGGTGTGAGACGACAAATAGCAGGGCCCACACCAAACACCAGAAGCCCATAACTGTGTTTGAAAAGGAGGAGGAGACAAGGGAGTGAGATGCCTGATAGTTTCTTGCATACTATGGGAAATATCACTCATAACAGATTCAACATAAATGCTTGTGCTTTTCTGCTAAGCTCATGCAGCTTTTGTGCTAAGCTCACCATTTTCATGATTTATTCCTGAACAAGTGCTTCCTCTTGTGTATCACATGAAGTGAAGCAAGGTCCTTCACAGACATGGTAGATGTTTGAACCAATGGGTAGCTGAGAACCCTAAAGTACCTAGATGGATTTAATTTTCTAAAAATTACCTTCCTGGAAAGCTAAGTTTCTCAACAGAGTGAAAACCACAGGATTACTCCAATGCATTACCTTATACTTGACTCACCTAGGAGGCGTAAGCAAAATTTTGACACAAAACACTGCACCTATGATAATAAATCCAAATATGTCCAGGAAGGTTCTTGTACCCTGAATCAAAGTCATCTTTGCTAATAAACCATTAGACTGCTCCCCAGGACACACATGGGCTTTTCACCCCATCTCTTTTACTGAAATCCCAGGTACGTTATATATGTTGAACTGGCCAGGAACCATTCCCCATAAGATAGCTGCCTTCACCCTCTCTTGGTGACTTGAGCACCCACCTACTGTAAATGGGAACTGATCCAGAGCAATATGCCTCCACGCCCAGCAGTTTTCACCACCATGCTTAACCTGGTGAGACAGACATAGGTCAAACAGGTTAAGGTGTTAAATTAATACCTAGCAGACAAATAAAAGAGTCTTCATTCTCCCAGTCGTGGACTAGCCCAGTACTGCTAAGGTCAAGAGCAGTGACAGAAGTTCTAGTGTTCCTGAAAATTAATTTAGATCTATTTGTGTAGAGCTTTAGAAATCTGATGATGGGTTTGGACATTTTGATCAAACTCTGTGTGACAGTCTTAAATACTGGCTGTATTATTCCCACAAACTCTTTAGAAAATACAAGCATCCATTTGCCAACAAAAGACAAGGCTGATGAGCTGGCACTACCAGAACTTGAATGTGACTGAAAATTTAGTCTTGTGTGGCATAGGAAGTATCTTATTTGAATCTTAACTGCAAAAGTCTCAGCCAGTGAGATAATAAATTCTGAAACAAAATAGAGCAAGGCCTTTGCAATCCATGGTTTGCATCTGTTTCTTGAAATGAAAAGCAGGTTGCGGCTACTCTTTGTAACACCCAGTGGCATGTAAAATGTGAAAAGGATTTTCGGGTTCCAGTCCATGGCTGTTAATAATTTTTTTTGAAAATCCTCTGTTTATGCCTCATTTCCAAGTTGAATGTGGTTTGACAGGAGTTACACATGGAATTGCAGAATGGACTCAGTCTTGAAAATAACCTGTGATTAACCAAAATGAAATCCCTTCACATTTTTAATTTTGTCTCCCATGTCTCTCTAATTATTTGGTGCAAGCTATGTAATGATTCCCTAGCATGACTGGCTTACAGTGTGCTTGTCACATATAAGTCCAGCATGGCTTACAGAATTGATGATATTTTTAAAACATTATTTTAAGTTTAGACCTCTCTCTTTAAAAGGTAAGTTACATGTTTGTTGCAAGATATTAAATCCTACTTTGTCCATGAATATCTTTTTGAATTATCCTTATTAATGATTGTTGTCACAGCAAAGTGACTGGAGGCAAAACAGAAAGTCAGCAGTGATTAAAATAAATGATGAGAGAAGTGGAGCGATTGCATGGACACAGTAGTTTTAATCTATAATGAAGACTGATGCTTACACCAGAAACAAAACTATCCTGGTGGTCTTCAATTGATAACCCATCTGCATCTTAAAAAGCAAGCTTGACTGTCTCTTTACAGAGGGAGATGGTAGTTTATGATTGAGGCTGTCAGCTGGCTCTAAGTGGTGTCATTCTGTTGGTTTTCATGGAGCTACGCTGCTTTAGGCTGGCTTAAGACCTCAATATACATACCAGAGGTGTCAAAGGGCAGGGGAAAGGTATGTGGAACACCTGTCTGAATACAGCAGGACACTCACCTCTTCTGACCGGCTGGTGACGCTCTGTTTGATGCACCCCAGGATGTGGTTTGCCCTCTTGGCTGCCAGGGCACACTGTTGGCTGACACTGAGCTGCTGCTGACCAGCACTCCCAGATTCCTCCCTACAGAGCTGCTCTCCAAGCACTCCTCTCCCAATTTTTACTTACACCTGGAAATACGTGTTTGTTCCGGCACTTTTTCTCCCCCCATTTCAATACTGCTGCTCTTCAGCCCTGTGTCAGTGAGAAGAGGTGGTGAGATCACAGGGCTGGTGCCTTGTAAATGCTTAATTCAACACTACTTTGCTGAAGATCAACTACAGTGAGTTCCTCCCCTAATTTTAGAACTGCATGAATCAGCTGAAAACACTGTTATGTCAGATTTTACCACTTGTAAAACGGGGATAGTGTTACCCACCACCTTTGTTCTGCACCGTGGAGCCTCCATAGGCAAAGTGTTACATAAATGCTCCACATTCACTATTTCAAATAGTAAATCAAGGGCAGGACAAGTACAGAAAGCTGGAACAGGTCTTAAATCTGCAGGCATAAGCAGAGTTGTGTGCTCAGAATATTTCAAAAATAATATGAAAATGTGGGAATAATTCTCTGTAGTGAAGGAATAAGAGTAATTGCAGAAGTGTAGGGGTGAGATGGGAATCGTGGGAATTACCACTCACACAAAATTAACTGCAACAGTGTTTTGCAAGCACACAGGACAGGAATATGAAAGATTAGTCAAAAGGACTGGAAAAGTGGTACAGCAGAGCTGTAGCAAAAGCCAGAGTCTCAGTGGCTACTGTTAGAAATTGAGGTCTTTATTGTTCTGCTTCATATGGACTAAATGAACATTACTGACAGGATTTTGCTTATATTGGCAGAATTCATTTCCCCAGAAAAAAAAAAAATTATTGCAGCAGCTAAATCCATAGGAAAATTTCTATTAAATAAAGAATTAGGTCATTGTATATGATTTCAGACAGCCATCATATAAGTGATCTGTGGGAGTACAGTGGTTCCTGGCAGCCAGGTAGTATGATATCCTTAACTTGTCTGAAGAGGTACAGCTCCATTTCCAGATGCAGGTCAGGTAAATGTTCTTCACTTCAAAACACACAGAGGAAAATTGGTAAATGTTAAGTAGAACAGATTGTATTTCCATAGAAAATATACTGAGGTACATAAGAAAATATGACATGGCCCATCTTCCTGGCTTTGAGCATGCCTTGAGTGAAAGGGGAGATCAGTCTTGGACACAGCAGAACCAGTGCAGGTATATTCTGGATTTGAAAAGCATATGCAAAAGATATTCAGCTCCTGGGTACTGCTCAGTACAGCTCTATTAAGAACTCTCTGATTACAGGTTAAGAACACCTGTTAATCAAAAAACAACTCTTCACCAAAAAAGAAGGTTTGCAGGAAAGGTTGTTTGTCTTTAGACAAGCTTCATAGGATTTTCCTGTGGTATAAGAGGAGAGGCCTCAAATACTTAGCTAATTCATGTGAAAAAGTGATAAAATAAGTTACCTATTAAACTGAATAAGGACAGGTTATGTCCCACTTCCTTAAAGGGATAGTTGTGATTGTAACCCCTCCAACAAATATCTCCTCTGTGCTTTCCTAATGGCAAAGGAGGAGGCTGCATGCTGAGGCCACGGGCAGTGACATGGAACAACCTTGGGCAGGAGCAGTACATAGCACCACAAAAAGCAGTGCTCCTCCTTGGCTCATGCCTGACACAGAAATTCCACCGGTGGCCAGCACTGCTGCAGGCACTCCTGGAAGTTGCCAAGGCTCCTTAACGTCCAATAAAGTACAAGGAAATCCAGGCTGTACACATCTTGTTGAAAGACACATTCAGCACTTTGAAGTGACTCTCAGAGTCTGAAATGTGAGAACATGGGTCCTGGAACTGGTATTTGAAGGTCAACAGCTTGAAGATATTTTCCCTCTTTACATCCAATACCTGCAAGACAAGAACCTCACACAAGAATCATGTGGTTTCTCAAGCAGACATCAACTATAGCTCAGACAGGGAAGAAAAATAGAATTGTAGAATCATAATTCATGGACGCATAGAAAGATTTTAGTTCATAGAGTCCTTAAAGATCATCTAATTCAAACCTCCCCTACCACGGACAGGGACGCCACCCACTACTCTCTCACAAACACCTTCACTTCTAGCTGTTGGAATCCAAAATATGCCGAGGATGTATACTTAGGGAGGAGTTTCCTTTTCTTGTAAAAATACTCAAAGCCATCAGGACATATACTTCTTCAAAGTCCAGAGATATTTGCAGCTGTTGACAGTATTTTCTGTAACTCCTAAATCTCAGACCTCTGAAAATAACAGAGATAAGCCATACATATACATTATTTACCCAAATAACTTTAACCCTGCTGACCCTGACTGAAATGATAGAAAGGAAGAAGCACCTGCCAGTAGCTTAGCTGCACCCAGTTTATTAGCTGTAAGTGTCCTGAAGGGCTGAAGATGAAATGGAGCAATCAGGAGAGCTGTGATTGTGATGTGAAGTGCTTCAGGCATCCTCTGTGTGTGTGGAGAGAGGAAGAGCTGCAAATGCACCTCAGCAGGGGCTGTGGTGCCTCATTTCAGCAGTGTGCTGAATAGATTGTGCCAGGAGCTTAGCATAATTTCTCTTTTTGTCTCAGGGATTATAATCCGTTAAATGTGAGATAAGTGAAATCTGTGGATTTTTATCCTTGGAAAATGAAAGAGCGGTGTTAGATGGCATTGTATATGAAAGGTGAGGGGATTACAAATGAAAGTGAAGAACCACAAATATTAGCAGATGTGTGGCTTTTTCAGAGCATGGAAAGTATGTTACATCAGGCATTTCCCACTCAATTCATTTCCAAGACAGGGAGCACGCATGTGTGGTAAAGGCACAACACGCCACTCCGAGATGACAGAACTACGGATGTGCTGCTCACCTGCCTTTGCTTTTAGAGATTCGAGATGATTGAACTCAACACTGCAGAAGCATGTGGGGCACTGTGTAAAGCCTTGTGTCTAATTAACAAGTCCTGCCACTCTATTTTCAAGGGACTGGTTTGCTTCCTCTTGTAGCTTGGTTTTTACCTTGTCTGCCTGCTTTTGATGGAGGAAGGCTGGAAGGGCAGCAGGACATTGGGATCTGTTTCAGGAAGAAAAACTGCTTTTCAGACAAAATAGTAATCGTGCACAAAATGGTTTTGCATGGAGATACTACCGTGTTTAGATAGAAATGAGGGATGCAATTTTCTTCTGGAACATTCCTTTGCCTGCTGTATACATTGTAAGCATTTTGTGAAGGATATGAATGTGCTTGGAAATGTTTCCAAAAGGTTCATTAGACCCCTGAAAAAATAAAATATATTCTATGTCCTCACATGTTCGCACTTCTATTCCAAGGTGGGAACAATGAGTGGTAATTACAGGTGTGAAAATCGTCTCTCTAAATAGAGTTCTCTCAGCAAAATGAGAATATCCATGGGTATAAATACAGATGGAGGAAGGAAGCTCAAAAAGCTTTGAACTGCTGTCTTGCTATCACTGCTACACACCAGCACTAGCACCTGAGAGTCTGTGATGTGCATCAGGGACACCTGTTCTCAGCTACTGTATCTAACCAGTCTCTTTTAAGTATATTTCAAGCACCTTTTTCCCCCTCTATTCCCTTTCCAGAGAGACAAGACAAAATGTACAAAAGAACAGAAGTCTTAGAATTCATAGGTATTCACAAAAGACAGAAAAGGGGAATGCAAAAGCTTCTGTTAGATTGACAGTTGCAGGCAATTCACACATTTCCAAAACCAGAGCACACTAGAGCATGCAGGAAGGTAACATCATGAATCTCTCTCATAGTAATTGTTAGATCCCATGAGGAAGCAAAGTCTCCACATCCCACCTATGCCCTCTCATCTTACTTTGGGCATGGTCCCTTAGCTTAGGACCAGTAAACTCCTTCTTCTGTATTTTTAGACATTTTCTCCATGAATTCTCTCTTTGAAAGCATTTCTATTTGTAGCTCTCTTTATTTTGCAAGTATACCCTTAATTTCCTGCTGAATTCAGATGAGTGTATTCCCCACTCTTACTATCCCCTACAAGAATATTCAAGGTTGACAGATACACAGATGATGACAATATCAATATCTTACAGCAATAGAATGATTTAATTTTTCTTTTGGTTTAACACAAAGGAAACGCATTAAGAAAAGAGAAAAAAGCCGTCCACTGTGGTTTCAGAAAAGAGTGTGGTCATTTTCAGACATTATACATAGAAGAGCAATTAGCTGTTTTTCATGGTAAAGTGAATATTCAGTTCTTAAAAATGTAGCTCAGTGTCATCAACAAACTAATCTGTAGAAATACAGAGGCTACCAACTCAGTTCTTCACTTTAAAACTTTGACTTAAAGTGTGATTTAAAGGCCATTAATATCAGTGGAAGACTTTTCACTGACTTCTAAAGGATTTTTCATCAGACCATTACAGATGTAACAATTCTGGGTCCGTGGAAGAAATAGAAGTCAGACATGAAAATTAAATCACTCGACTGTGGATTGTGGACAGAAGAAAAACACATTCAGCATATTAAGATGAAACATGCCTTCTCCTCTAATGCATGGAGAAACAAGAAGTGCAATACACTAACATTCTAATAAATTACCTATTCAAGCACTTGTGTATGCTTAAGTGGCAGACATTAAGATATTTTCAGACAGATGACTCCATCCTGTCATTTGGCACCTTGTTGCCACAGTTGTCTTGTGCTTAATTCTAGTCACACCTCTCCTTCTGTGAAAGAGTTCTTGTTGTAAAGTCACCTTGTGGTTCTCACACAGCCTGATCCATTTTTTGTTTTACAGCTAGCCTGATCTGGCTTCCATGTCATTACATGGGAACTCCATCAGAAATATGTGCTCCGTGGCAGTGGATAAACCATGGGGTATTTGCAAGGAGTCTTTGTAAGGATGAGAAACAACAGGGTAAGAATAACTGCAGGAGGATTAAATGTAATGGCCACCCAGCTACAGTTTTTCAATGTATTATCAGCCCAGCTTGCTGATAGGAATGACAATATTATGAGGAATGAAAGCTAGTACCTCTGCCTCTGGTTTTTATTCAAATTGAAAGCATGCAGATGAAAACTACCATACCCTAGCCATCAGATTTTCCTCCGTTCTGAGAAAGATACCACAGTTCTCCTGGAGGTAATGGGTTTCTCAAAAACACTGCAGTTTGTCAACTAGTACAGTCGCTATTTCCTACTTGACCATGGGTGCTGGGAAGCTTTCACACCTCTCGTGTGGCCTGCTAGCCAACACAATGCTAGCAAATGTTCTTTCATGCAAGTTGCTAAAATAAGCAAAATAACAGCTTTTGCTGAAAGAGAGAAAAAAAAGTCATTCATAGGGATAAGGAGGGAGAAGAAGAAAAAACTGACCCAGAAGAAACTTCCCCTTCTTACTCCGCCCTTCTACAATTCTCTGAAATTTTGTCCAAGAAAAGTTGAAAGTTTCAAATGATCCCACGACTTCTGGATCTCTATCTTTCATGAAAACAAAAGAAACACCAAGATTTTGTTGAAAAGATCATAATAGAAAGAAACACTGATCATTGCAATTACACTGAAAAGTTGTGGGAGACAGATGACATCTATGTAATTGAAAATTCCTACACATGGGTATTCAGTTCATGGGTATTGAATATCTCTCCATTCCCTACTAGAAAAAATTAATCCTGTTCAGCGTGCAGAAGACTGAAAGGAGACATATGAACCTTCAAAAATGTAAAAGAAAGTGATAAATTGCTTTTCATGTTTTCTGGGAGTAGACACAAAAATTATAGGACTATGTCAATACAGTACAGAATCATTCTAAACTCACAGAATTTCACGAGTATTTTTCATATAAACAGATTGCCTAGAGAGTGATGAACTTTCTGACTGAGGAAAGAGAAGAGGAGGGTTATCATAGGTAAAGGGGAATAACAATTGAGGCAGACAGATAGGCTAGATGACTGATGTCCCTTTGAATTCTGCTGTTCCATGATTCACCAACCACCATTATTCAGAAACTGTGAGGTACTCTAGGTTCAAATCTTTTTGAATGCCTGTTAATTCCTTAAGACTTACTAAGATACGAGGCATTACCATGAGATAGAACATCTTTACTCCCACCAGTGGCACCCCAATTATCTCACTGCCATCTTTAATGAGAAATAGCTCCTGGTGATGAGCCTGGATAAATGACCAAACAAAGCATTTATGGTCATAGCAGGCTGTACCTTCACCAGAAGGCTTTAAAACATGAAGGACCATCAAGCTTAAACAGATTCATTTACATGAACAAACACAGTTATTGTCCTGTCTGTGATGGAGGTCAGGCTAACGTAATATTACTTGTGGTTTTTGGTGAATTGTGTCCACGCCAATTCTTGATGTCTTGGGGAAGAGCAGGAATGGAAACTCCTGAAGGTCAGAAAGCCATATCTGCCTGTTACAGAGTTGGACTATAGTATAGATGGCCTTTTTCCTGTTCATTTTCCTTGTCTTGACCAATAAATAAGCAAGCTTGAGCAATTAAACCATGAAGAGGAAAACTTGCTGACTAATGAACTGGATTTTTTCTCATTCCTGACCTTGCTGGGCCATTCCACCAGTTTAGAGGATCATTAATCAACAAATCTCTTTCATTTTATCTTTGCCTGGAGAATGGAGAATGAAAAGGTTCATGCTTTGTATTAGTGTCATGCACATACAGTTTATAAAGTCATATTCAATGAATAAATATACACTTTAATAAGTAGTTTACCAGTTGTTGTTGACCTTGGTCAACAGACTGCCTCTATATCATGGCTTCTCAGTTCTCACACTCTTTTTGTATTCTGCTCTGTTACTTTTACTCAGTATTTACTATGAACAAAAAAATTAACATTTTAAAATATTCTTTCATATATAATGTGACTGCAAAGACTGGTAATATTTTATTTTGAGACTCCTTCTGTTATCAGGAGACAAATACCTTATTTTTTCCCTCAGTCCTCTTGCTGAAAAGGAACAATAGAGACCGATGTAACCACTAGCAAACATATATTAGTCTCTTGGCTTTATTTCTGAAACTTCTCTATTAGAGCCCACTTAATTAGATGCATAAATCCTGTAAATGATGTCAATGTTCATAATTAAATGAGACAATTGTGAAATCAGCTGCAGCACAAAATGTAGATAAATGTGGGAAGGAACAATAAGGGATTGCTTTATTATAAATCTGCATGACTAACACTACCATAGTGATGTAGCACAAAACCTATAACATCTGCTTCATACATATGAAAATTCAATTAAATTATCAGCCATGAATTACTGTAGCACAAATACCAACAATAAAAACTTTGACCTAATTATTTTAAGATTTTTCAGAAGGAAAAGGTCACATTTCAGTACAATGAAGTTGGTAGATTCATTTTTGTGATACTTAAGAAGCTTAATCCTGTAAAGTCTTTTAAAAATATATCTTTCACCAAAGGGAAGAATACATAAAGAATAAAGAGACAGATTGTAGATCTACTGCTGCTCAAAATAAAATCAAATAACATAAAAATGAGAATACATCTTAACTGTAAATTGTTGTAGCAATTGAAGCTCTATTAATTAGGTTGCTTTATATCAAATCAAAGTCCATCTCTGAACTCAAGGTGCATCTTATTGTTTCTTTAAAAGAAATATCTATTTTCATGAAATAAACTGAATGTTTCTGTCACTCCAATAGTTTGGTGGAAGAGGAGTTCAGGGAAAAAAAATGGCCAGGGAAGAAAGACTTCAGATGTTTTCACCCTTCACATGTTCAAGCTTAAAGGACCGACAGCGACCTTGACTTGCATGCAATATGTATAAATGCACATTTATATGTGTCTATTGACACATATGTGAATACATAGAGATACATATGTACATAAACATATATGCCTATATATACAAAATTATATCACTCTTCTTCTCTCTTTTGGCCAAGTTTACACCACATTGACTTCTAGTCAGGCTGCCATCCTGCCACCAGATAGATACTATCCCATCAAATCAGAAATAAATTTTAATACTTATTCCCAAATAAATCTTGGTGACAGATGGAATGTTCTTTACAGGAATAATAATTAGGAGTTAAGTCCTCCAACTGGATTTGGCAGCCCTCTTGCAAAAGCAATCCTCAAAGTCTTTGGGCAGATGCTCAAGTCCATCTCCATAAAGTCCCAGCTGAAGGACTGGCTCCTTCAGAGCACTTAGAGTGCTCTGCAGTTCAGTGCTTCAGAAAGACCCTGCTGCTGATGTCACATCCACTGCTGTGAAAAACATGAGAGCTGAGCCCAGGGCACAGCTAATGCTCCATGTCCACATTCTCAACCTTGGCAGTACCAGATAGTGGCATCTTCTGCTCTTTTTTATAGGCTGCCAAATCCACTGTCAGTGCTTAACAAAGAACAATTCTAATGGGGTGTATCCAAAGCAC